>NC_141001.1:8367326-8503663 GCF_052327205.1 Somniosus microcephalus | reverse complement strand
CATTACACACTGACCCTGTGATCATTACACACTGACCCCTGATCATTACACACTGACCCCTGATCATTACACACTGACCCCTGATCTTTACACACTGACCCTGATCATTACACACTGACCCCCTGATCATTACACACTGACCCCTGATCATTACACACTGACCCCTGATCATTAACACACTGACCCCCTGATCATTACACACTGACCCCCTGATCATTACACACTGACTCCTGATCATTACACACTGACCCCTGATCTTTACACACTGATCCCTGATCATTACACACTGACCCCTGATCATTACACACTGACCCCTGATCATTACACACTGACTCCTGATCATTACACACTGACTCCTGATCATTACACACTGACTCCCTGATCATTACACACTGAACCTCCCTGATCATTACACACTGACCCCTGATCATTACACACTGACCCCTGATCATTACACACTGACCCCTGATCATTACACACTGACTCCCTGATCATTACACACTGACTCCTGATCATTACACACTGACTCCTGATCATTACACACTGACCCCTGATCATTACACACTGACCCCTGATCATTACACACTGACCCCTGATCATTACACACTGACTCCTGATCATTACACACTGACTCCTGATCATTACACACTGACCCCTGATCTTTACACACTGACCCCTGATCATTACACACTGACCCCTGATCATTACACACTGACCCCTGATCATTACACACTGACTCCTGATCATTACACACTGACTCCTGATCATTACACACTGACTCCTGATCATTACACACTGACCCCTGATCATTACACACTGACTCCTGATCATCACACACTGACTCCCTGATCATTACACACTGACCCCTGATCATTACACACTGACTCCCTGATCATTACACACTGACCCCTGATCATTACACACTGACTCCTGATCATTACACACTGACCCCTGATCATTACACACTGACTCCTGATCATTACACACTGACTCCTGATCATTACACACTGACCCCTGATCATTACACACTGACCCCTGATCATTACACACTGACCCCTGATCATTACACACTGACACCTGATCATTACACACTGACTCCTGATCATTACACACTGACCCCTGATCATTACACACTGACCCCTGATCATTACACACTGACTCCCTGATCATTACACACTGACTCCTGATCATTACACACTGACCCCTGATCATTACACACTGACCCCTGATCATTACACACTGACTCCTGATCATTACACACTGACCCCTGATCATTACACACTGACCCCTGATCATTACACACTGACCCCTGATCATTACACACTGACCCCTGATCATTACACACTGACCCCTGATCATTACACACTGACTCCTGATCATTACACACTGACCCCTGATCATTACACACTGACTCCTGATCATTACACACTGACTCCTGATCATTACACACTGACCCCTGATCATTACACACTGACCCCTGATCATTACACACTGACTCCTGATCATTACACACTGACCCCTGATCATTACACACTGACTCCTGATCATTACACACTGACTCCTGATCATTACACACTGACCCCTGATCATTACACCACTGACCCCTGATCATTGCACACTGACCCCTGATCATTACACACTGACCCCTGATCATTACACACTGACCCCTGATCATTACACACTGACCCCTGATCATTACACACTGACCCCTGATCATTACACACTGACTCCTGATCATTACACACTGACAGCTGATCATTACACACTGACCCCTGATCATTACACACTGACCCCTGATCATTACACACTGACCCCTGATCATTACACACTGACCCCTGATCATTACACACTGACCCCTGATCATTACACACTGACTCCTGATCATTACACACTGACAGCTGATCATTACACACTGACCCCTGACCATTACACACTGACTCCTGATCATTACACACTGACTCCTGATCATTACACACTGACCCTGATCATTACACACTGACTCCTGATCATTACACACTGACCCCTGATCATTACACACTGACCCCTGATCATTACACACTGACTCCTGATCATTACACACTGACTCCTGATCATTACACACTGACCCCTGATCATTACACACTGACCCCTGATCATTACACACTGACCCCTGGTCATTACACACTGACCCCTGATCATTACACACTGACCCCTGATCATTACACACTGACCCCTGATCATTACACACTGACTCCTGATCATTACACACTGACCCCTGATCATTACACACTGACCCCTGATCATTACACACTGACCCCTGATCATTACACACTGACTCCTGATCATTACACACTGACCCCTGATCATTCCACACTGACCCCTGATCATTACACACTGACCCCTGATCATTACACACTGACTCCTGATCATTACACACTGACTCCTGATCATTACACACTGACTCCTGATCATTACACACTGACCCCTGATCATTACACACTGACCCCTGATCATTACACACTGACCCTGATCATTACACACTGACTCCTGATCATTACACACTGACCCTGATCATTACACACTGACCCCTGATCATTACACACTGACCCCTGATCATTACACACTGACTCCTGATCATTACACACTGACCCCTGATCATTACACACTGACTCCTGATCATTACACACTGACCCCTGATCATTACACACTGACCCCTGATCTTTACACACTGATCCCTGATCATTACACACTGACCCCTGATCATTACACACTGACCCCTGATCTTTACACACTGACCCCTGATCATTACACACTGACTCCTGATCATTACACACTGACCCCTGATCATTACACACTGACCCTGATCATTACACACTGACCCCTGATCATTACACACTGACCCCTGATCATTACACACTGACCCCTGATCATTACACACTGACCCCTGATCATTACACACTGACCCCTGATCAATACACACTGACCCCTGATCTTTACACACTGATCCCTGATCATTACACACTGACCCCTGATCATTACACACTGACCCCTGATCATTACACACTGACCCCTGATCATTACACACTGACCCCTGATCATTACATACTGACCCCTGATCTTTACACACTGATCCCTGATCATTACACACTGATCCCTGATCATTACACACTGACCCCTGATCATTACACACTGACCACTGATCTTTACACACTGATCCCTGATCATTACACACTGACCCCTGATCATTACGCACTGACCCCTGATCATTACACACTGACCCCTGATCATTACACACCGACCCCTGATCATTACACACTGACTCCTGATCATTACACACTGACTCCTGATCATTACACACTGACCCCTGATCATTACACACTGACCCCTGATCATTACACACTGACCCCCTGATCATTACACACTGACTCCTGATCATTACACACTGACTCCTGATCATTACACACTGACCCCTGATCTTTACACACTGACCCCTGATCATTACACACTGACCCCTGATCATTACACACTGACCCCTGATCATTACACACTGACTCCTGATCATTACACACTGACTCCTGATCATTACACACTGACTCCTGATCATTACACACTGACCCCTGATCATTACACACTGACCTCCTGATCATTACACACTGACTCCTGATCATTACACACTGACCCCTGATCATTACACACTGACTCCTGATCATTACACACTGACTCCTGATCATTACACACTGACCCCTGATCATTACACACTGACTCCTGATCATTACACACTGACTCCTGATCATTACACACTGACCCCTGATCATTACACACTGACTCCTGATCATTACACACTGACTCCTGATCATTACACACAGACCCCTGATCATTACACACTGACCCCTGATCATTACACACTGACCCCTGATCATTACACACTGACTCCTGATCATTACACACTGACCCCTGATCATTACACACAGACTCCTGATCATTACACACTGACCCCTGATCATTACACACTGACCCTGATCATTACACACTGATCCCTGATCATTACACACTGGCCCCTGATCTTTACACACTGACCCCTGATCATTACACACTGACTCCTGATCATTACACACTGACCCCTGATCATTACACACTGACCGTGATCATTACACACTGACCCCTGATCATTACACACTGACTCCTGATCATTACACACTGACCCCTGATCTTTACACACTGATCCCTGATCATTACACACTGACCCCTGATCATTACACACTGACCCCTGATCTTTACACACTGACCCCTGATCATTACACACTGACCCCTGATCTTCACACACTGACCCTGATCATTACACACTGACCCCTGATCATTACACACTGACCCCTGATCATTACACACTGACTCTTGATCATTACACACTGACCCCTGATCATTACACACAGACCCCTGATCATTACACACTGACCCCTGATCTTTACACACTGATCCCTGATCATTACACACTGACCCCTGATCATTACACACTGACCCCTGATCTTTACACACTGACCCTGATCATTACACACTGACTCCTGATCATTACACACTGACCCCTGATCATTACACACTGACCCTGATCATTACACACTGACCCCATGATCATTACACACTGACTCCTGATCATTACACACTGACCCCTGATCTTTACACACTGATCCCTGATCATTACACACTGACCCCTGATCATTACACACTGACCCCTGATCTTTACACACTGACCCCTGATCATTACACACTGACCCCTGATCTTTACACACTGACCCCTGATCATTACACACTGACCCCTGATCATTACACACTGACCCCTGATCATTACACACTGACTCCTGATCATTACACACTGACCCCTGATCATTACACACTGACCCCTGATCATTACACACTGACCCCTGATCATTACACACTGACCCCTGATCATTACCCACTGACCCCTGATCATTACACACTGACTCCTGATCATTACACACTGACTCCTGATCATTACACACTGACTCCTGATCATTACACACTGACCCCTGATCATTACACACTGACCCCTGATCATTACACACTGACCCCTGATCATTACACACTGACCCCTGATCATTACACACTGACTCCTGATCATTACACACTGACCCCTGATCATTACACACTGACTCCTGATCATTACACACTGACTCCTGATCATTACACACTGACCCCTGATCATTACACACTGACTCCTGATCATTACACACTGACTCCTGATCATTACACACTGACTCCTGATCATTACACACTGACTCCTGATCATTACACATTGACTCCTGATCATTACACACTGACCCCTGATCATTACACACTGACCCCTGATCATTACACACTGACCCCTGATCATTACACACTGACTCCTGATCATTACACACTGACCCCTGATCATTACACACTGACTCCTGATCATTACACACTGACTCCTGATCATTACACACTGACCCCTGATTATTACACACTGACTCCTGATCATTACACACTGACTCCTGATCATTACACATTGACTCCTGATCATTACACACTGACCCCTGATCATTACACACTGACCCCTGATCATTACACACTGACTCCTGATCATTACACACTGACTCCTGATCATTACACGCTGACCCCTGATCATTACACGCTGACCCCTGATCATTACACACTGACTCCTGATCATTACACACTGACCCTGATCATTACACACTGACCCCTGATCATTACACACTGACCCCTGATCATTACACACTGACTCCTGATCATTACACACTGACTCCTGATCATTACACACTGACCCCTGATTATTACACACTGACTCCTGATCATTACACACTGACTCCTGATCATTACACATTGACTCCTGATCATTACACACTGACCCCTGATCATTACACACTGACCCCTGATCATTACACACTGACTCCTGATCATTACACACTGACTCCTGATCATTACACGCTGACCCCTGATCATTACACGCTGACCCCTGATCATTACACACTGACTCCTGATCATTACACACTGACCCTGATCATTACACACTGACCCCTGATCATTACACACTGACCCCTGATCATTACACGCTGACCCCTGATCATTACACACTGACCCTGATCATTACACACTGACTCCTGATCATTACACACTGACCCCTGATCATTACACACTGACCCCTGATCATTACACACTGACTCCTGATCATTACACACTGACCCCTGATCATTACACACTGACCCCTGATCATTACACACTGACTCCTGATCATTACACACTGACCCCCTGATCATTACACACTGACCCCCTGATCATTACACACTGACCCCTGATCATTACACACTGACCCCTGATCATTACACACTGACCCCTGATCATTACACACTGACCCTGATCATTACACACTGACCCCTGATCATTACACACTGACTCCTGATCATTACACACTGACTCCTGATCATTACACACTGACCCCTGATCATTACACACTGACCCCTGATCATTACACACTGACCCCTGATCATTACACACTGACCCCTGATCATTACACACTGACCCCTGATCATTACACACTGAGCCCTGATCATTACACACTGACCCCTGATCATTACACACTGACTCCTGATCATTACACACTGACCCCTGATCATTACTCACTGACCCCTGATCATTACACACTGACCCCTGATCATTACACACTGACCCCTGATCATTACACACTGAGCCCTGATCATTACACACTGACCCCTGATCATTACACACTGACTCCTGATCATTACACACTGACTCCTGATCATTACTCACTGACCCCTGATCATTACACACTGACCCCTGATCATTACACACTGACCCCTGATCATGACACACTGACCCCTGATCATTACACACTGACTCCTGATCATTACACACTGACTCCTGATCATTACACACTGACCCCTGATCATTACACACTGACCCCTGATCATTACACACTGACCCCTGATCATTACACACTGACTCCTGATAATTACACACTGACCCCTGATCATTACACACTCACTCCTGATCATTACACACTGACCACTGATCATTACACACTGACCCCTGATCATTACACACTGACCCCTGATCATTACACACTGACCCCTGATCATTACACACTGACCCCTGATCATTACACACTGACCTCTGATCATTACACACTGACCCTGATCATTACACACTGACCCCTGATCATTACACACTGACTCCTGATCATTACACACTGACTCCTGATCATTACAAACTGACCCCTGATCATTACACACTGACCCCTGATCATTACACACTGACCCCTGATCATTACACACTGACTTCTGATCATTACACACTGATCCCTGATCATTACACACTGACCCCTGATCATTACACACTGACCCCTGATCATTACACGCTGACTCCTGATCATTACACGCTGACCCCTGATCATTACACGCTGACTCCTGATCATTACACGCTGACCCTGATCATTACACACTGACCCCTGATCATTACACACTGACTCCTGATCATTACACACTGACCCCTGATCATTACACACTGACCCCTGATCATTACACACTGACCCCTGATCATTACACACTGACCCCTGATCATTACACACTGACCACTGATCATTACACACTGACCTCTGATCATTACACACTGACCCCTGATCATCACAACACTGACTCCTGATCATTACACACTGACCCCTGATCATTACACACTGACTCCTGATCATTACACACTGACCCCTGATCATTACACACTGACCCCTGATCATTACACACTGACTCCTGATCATTACACACTGACCCCTGATCATTACACACTGACCCCTGATCATTACACACTGACTCCTGATCATTACACACTGACCCCTGATCATTACACACTGACTCCTGATCATTACACACCGACCCCTGATCATTACACACTGACTCCTGATCATTACACACTGACCCCTGATCATTACACACTGACTCCTGATCATTACACACTGACCCCTGATCATTACACACTGACTCCTGATCATTACACACTGACCCCTGATCATTACACACTGACCCCTGATCATTACACACTGACCCTGATCATTACACACTGACCCCTGATCATTACACACTGACCCTTGCTCATTACACACTGACCCCTGTCATTACACACTGACCCCTGATCATTACACACTGACCCCTGATCATTACACACTGACCCTGATCATTACACACTGACTCCTGATCATTACACACTGACCCCTGATCATTACACACTGACCCCTGATCATTACACACTGACCCTGATCATTACACACTGACCCCTGATCATTACACACTGACCCTTGATCATTACACACTGACCCCTGTCATTACACACTGACCCCTGATCATTACACACTGACTCCTGATCATTACACACTGACCCCTGATCATTACACACTGACCCCTGATCATTACACACTGACCCCTGATCATTACACACTGACTCCTGATCATTACACACTGACCCCTGATCATTACACACTGACTCCTGATCATTACACACTGACCCCTGATCATTACACACTGACCCCTGATCATTACACACTGACCCCTGATCATTACACACTGACCCCTCATCATTACACACTGACTCCTGATCATTACACACTGACTCCTGATCATTACACACTGACCACTGATCATTACACACTGACTCCTGTCATTACACACTGACCCTGATCATTACACACTGACTCCTGATCATTACACACTGACCCCTGATCATTACACACTGACCCCTGATCATTACACACTGACCCCTGATCATTACACACTGGCTCCTGATCATTACACACTGACCCCTGATCATTACACACTGACTCCTGATCATTACACACTGACTCCTGATCATTACACACTGACCCCTGATCATTACACACTGACCCCTGATCATTACACACTGACCCCTGATCATTACACACTGACCCCTGATCATTACACACTGACCCCTGATCATTACACACTGACACCTGATCATTACACACTGACCCTGATCATTACACACTGACCCCTGATCATTACACACTGACCCCTGATCATTACACACTGACCCCTGATCATTACACACTGACCCCTGATCATTACACACTGACCCCTGATCATTACACACTGTCCCCTGATCATTACACACTGACTCCTGATCATTACACACTGACCCCTGATCATTACACACTGACCCCTGATCATTACACACTGACCCCTGATCATTACACACTGACCCCTGATCATTACACACTGACTCCTGATCATTACACACTGACCCTGATCATTACACACTGACTCCTGATCATTACACACTGACCCCTGATCATTACACACTGACTCCTGATCATTACACACTGACCCCTGATCATTACACACTGACTCCTGATCATTACACACTG
Organism: Somniosus microcephalus; assembly: GCF_052327205.1. NCBI lineage: Eukaryota > Metazoa > Chordata > Chondrichthyes > Squaliformes > Somniosidae > Somniosus > Somniosus microcephalus. The sequence goes on along the minus strand of NC_141001.1, from coordinate 8,494,248 downwards.
ACTCCTGATCATTACACACTGACCCCTGATCATTACACACTGACTCCTGATCATTACACACTGACTCCTGATCATTACACACTGACTCCTGATCATTACACACTGACCCCTGATCATTACACACTGACTCCTGATCATTACACACTGACTCCTGATCATTACACACTGACTCCTGATCATTACACACTGACCCCTGATCATTACACACTGACCCCTGATCATTACACACTGACTCCTGATCATTACACACTGACCCCTGATCATTACACACTGACCACTGATCATTACACATGACCCTGATCATTACACACTGACCCTGATCATTACACACTGACCCCTGATCATTACACACTGACTCCTGATCATTACACACTGACCCCTGATCATTACACACTGACCCCTGATCATTACACACTGACCCCTGATCATTACACACTGACCCTGATCATTACACACTGACCCTGATCATTACACACTGACCCCTGATCATTACACACTGACCCTGATCATTACACACTGACCCCTGATCATTACACACTGACCACTGATCATTACACATGACCCTGATCATTACACACTGACCCCTGATCATTACACACTGACCCCTGATCATTACACACTGACCCCTGATCATTACACACTGACTCCTGATCATTACACACTGACCCCTGATCATTACACACTGACTCCTGATCATTACACACTGACCCCTGATCATTACACACTGACCCCTGATCATTACACACTGACCCCTGATCATTACACACTGACTCCTGATCATTACACACTGACCCCTGATCATTACACACTGACCCCTGATCATTACACACTGACTCCTGATCATTACACACTGACCTCTGATCATTACACACTGACCCCTGATCATTACACACTGACCCCTCATCATTACACACTGACCCCTGATCATTACACACTGACCCCTGATCATTACACACTGACCCCTGATCATTACACACTGACTCCTGATCATTACACACTGACCCCTGATCATTACACACTAACTCCTGATCATTACACACTGACTCCTGATCATTACACACTGACCCCTGATCATTACCCACTGACCCCTAATCATTGCACACTGACCCCTGATCATTACACACTGACCCCTGATCATTACACACTGACCCCTGATCATTACACACTGACCCCTGATCATTACACACTGACCCCTGATCATTACACACTGACTCCTGATCATTACACACTGACAGCTGATCATTACACACTGACCCCTGATCATTACACACTGACCCCTGATCATTACACACTGACCCCTGATCATTACACACTGACCCCTGATCATTACACACTGACCCCTGATCATTACACACTGACTCCTGATCATTACACACTGACAGCTGATCATTACACACTGACCCCTGACCATTACACACTGACTCCTGATCATTACACACTGACTCCTGATCATTACACACTGACCCCTGATCATTACACACTGACCCCTGATCATTACACACTGACTCCTGATCATTACACACTGACTCCTGATCATTACACACTGACCCCTGATCATTACACACTGACCCCTGATCATTACACACTGACCCCTGGTCATTACACACTGACCCCTGATCATTACACACTGACCCCTGATCATTACACACTGACCCCTGATCATTACACACTGACTCCTGATCATTACACACTGACCCCTGATCATTACACACTGACCCCTGATCATTACACACTGACCCCTGATCATTACACACTGACTCCTGATCATTACACACTGACCCCTGATCATTCCACACTGACCCCTGATCATTACACACTGACCCCTGATCATTACACACTGACTCCTGATCATTACACACTGACTCCTGATCATTACACACTGACTCCTGATCATTACACACTGACCCCTGATCATTACACACTGACCCCTGATCATTACACACTGACCCTGATCATTACACACTGACTCCTGATCATTACACACTGACCCCTGATCATTACACACTGACCCCTGATCATTACACACTGACCCCTGATCATTACACACTGACTCCTGATCATTACACACTGACCCCTGATCATTACACACTGACTCCTGATCATTACACACTGACCCCTGATCATTACACACTGACCCCTGATCTTTACACACTGATCCCTGATCATTACACACTGACCCCTGATCATTACACACTGACCCCTGATCTTTACACACTGACCCCTGATCATTACACACTGACTCCTGATCATTACACACTGACCCCTGATCATTACACACTGACCCTGATCATTACACACTGACCCCTGATCATTACACACTGACCCCTGATCATTACACACTGACCCCTGATCTTTACACACTGATCCCTGATCATTACACACTGACCCCTGATCATTACACACTGACCCCTGATCTTTACACACTGACCCCTGATCATTACACACTGACTCCTGATCATTACACACTGACCCCTGATCATTACACACTGACCCTGATCATTACACACTGACCCCTGATCATTACACACTGACCCCTGATCATTACACACTGACCCCTGATCATTACACACTGACCCCTGATCAATACACACTGACCCCTGATCTTTACACACTGATCCCTGATCATTACACACTGACCCCTGATCATTACACACTGACCCCTGATCATTACACACTGACCCCTGATCATTACACACTGACCCCTGATCATTACATACTGACCCCTGATCTTTACACACTGATCCCTGATCATTACACACTGATCCCTGATCATTACACACTGACCCCTGATCATTACACACTGACCACTGATCTTTACACACTGATCCTGATCATTACACACTGACCCTGATCATTACACACTGACCCCTGATCATTACACACTGACCCCTGATCATTACACACCGACCCCTGATCATTACACACTGACTCCTGATCATTACACACTGACTCCTGATCATTACACACTGACCCCTGATCATTACACACTGACCCTGATCATTACACACTGACCCTGATCATTACACACTGACTCCTGATCATTACACACTGACTCCTGATCATTACACACTGACCCCTGATCTTTACACACTGACCCCTGATCATTACACACTGACCCCTGATCATTACACACTGACCCCTGATCATTACACACTGACTCCTGATCATTACACACTGACTCCTGATCATTACACACTGACTCCTGATCATTACACACTGACCCCTGATCATTACACACTGACTCCTGATCATTACACACTGACTCCTGATCATTACACACTGACCCCTGATCATTACACACTGACTCCTGATCATTACACACTGACTCCTGATCATTACACACTGACCCCTGATCATTACACACTGACTCCTGATCATTACACACTGACTCCTGATCATTACACACTGACCCCTGATCATTACACACTGACTCCTGATCATTACACACTGACTCCTGATCATTACACACAGACCCCTGATCATTACACACTGACCCCTGATCATTACACACTGACCCTGATCATTACACACTGACTCCTGATCATTACACACTGACCCCTGATCATTACACACAGACTCCTGATCATTACACACTGACCCCTGATCATTACACACTGACCCTGATCATTACACACTGATCCCTGATCATTACACACTGGCCCCTGATCTTTACACACTGACCCCTGATCATTACACACTGACTCCTGATCATTACACACTGACCCCTGATCATTACACACTGACCGTGATCATTACACACTGACCCCTGATCATTACACACTGACTCCTGATCATTACACACTGACCCCTGATCTTTACACACTGATCCCTGATCATTACACACTGACCCCTGATCATTACACACTGACCCCTGATCTTTACACACTGACCCCTGATCATTACACACTGACCCCTGATCTTTACACACTGACCCCTGATCATTACACACTGACCCCTGATCATTACACACTGACCCCTGATCATTACACACTGACTCTTGATCAGGGGTCAGTGTGTAATGATCAGGGGTCAGTGTGTAATGATCAGGGGTCAGTGTGTAAAGATCAGGGGTCAGTGTGTAATGATCAGGGGTCAGTGTGTAAAGATCAGGGGTCAGTGTGTAATGATCAGGGGTCAGTGTGTAATGATCAGGGATCAGTGTGTAAAGATCAGGGGTCAGTGTGTAATGATCAGGAGTCAGTGTGTAATGATCAGGGGTCAGTGTGTAATGATCACGGTCAGTGTGTAATGATCAGGGGTCAGTGTGTAATGATCAGGAGTCAGTGTGTAATGATCAGGGGTCAGTGTGTAAAGATCAGGGGCCAGTGTGTAATGATCAGGGATCAGTGTGTAATGATCAGGGTCAGTGTGTAATGATCAGGGGTCAGTGTGTAATGATCAGGAGTCTGTGTGTAATGATCAGGGGTCAGTGTGTAATGATCAGGAGTCAGTGTGTAATGATCAGGGGTCAGTGTGTAATGATCAGGGGTCAGTGTGTAATGATCAGGGGTCTGTGTGTAATGATCAGGAGTCAGTGTGTAATGATCAGGAGTCAGTGTGTAATGATCAGGGGTCAGTGTGTAATGATCAGGAGTCAGTGTGTAATGATCAGGAGTCAGTGTGTAATGATCAGGGGTCAGTGTGTAATGATCAGGAGTCAGTGTGTAATGATCAGGAGTCAGTGTGTAATGATCAGGGGTCAGTGTGTAATGATCAGGAGTCAGTGTGTAATGATCAGGAGTCAGTGTGTAATGATCAGGGGTCAGTGTGTAATGATCAGGAGTCAGTGTGTAATGATCAGGAGTCAGTGTGTAATGATCAGGAGTCAGTGTGTAATGATCAGGGGTCAGTGTGTAATGATCAGGGGTCAGTGTGTAATGATCAGGGGTCAGTGTGTAAAGATCAGGGGTCAGTGTGTAATGATCAGGAGTCAGTGTGTAATGATCAGGAGTCAGTGTGTAATGATCAGGGGTCAGTGTGTAATGATCAGGGTCAGTGTGTAATGATCAGGGGTCAGTGTGTAATGATCAGGAGTCAGTGTGTAATGATCAGGAGTCAGTGTGTAATGATCAGGGGTCGGTGTGTAATGATCAGGGGTCAGTGTGTAATGATCAGGGGTCAGTGTGTAATGATCAGGGGTCAGTGTGTAATGATCAGGGATCAGTGTGTAAAGATCAGTGGTCAGTGTGTAATGATCAGGGGTCAGTGTGTAATGATCAGGGATCAGTGTGTAATGATCAGGGATCAGTGTGTAAAGATCAGGGGTCAGTATGTAATGATCAGGGGTCAGTGTGTAATGATCAGGGGTCAGTGTGTAATGATCAGGGGTCAGTGTGTAATGATCAGGGGTCAGTGTGTAATGATCAGGGATCAGTGTGTAAAGATCAGGGGTCAGTGTGTATTGATCAGGGGTCAGTGTGTAATGATCAGGGGTCAGTGTGTAATGATCAGGGGTCAGTGTGTAATGATCAGGGGTCAGTGTGTAATGATCAGGGTCAGTGTGTAATGATCAGGGGTCAGTGTGTAATGATCAGGAGTCAGTGTGTAATGATCAGGGGTCAGTGTGTAAAGATCAGGGGTCAGTGTGTAATGATCAGGGGTCAGTGTGTAATGATCAGGGATCAGTGTGTAAAGATCAGGGGTCAGTGTGTAATGATCAGGGGTCAGTGTGTAATGATCAGGGGTCAGTGTGTAATGATCAGGGTCAGTGTGTAATGATCAGGGGTCAGTGTGTAATGATCAGGAGTCAGTGTGTAATGATCAGGGGTCAGTGTGTAAAGATCAGGGGTCAGTGTGTAATGATCAGGGGTCAGTGTGTAATGATCAGGGATCAGTGTGTAAAGATCAGGGGTCAGTGTGTAATGATCAGGGGTCAGTGTGTAATGATCAGGAGTCAGTGTGTAATGATCAGGGGTCAGTGTGTAATGATCAGGAGTCAGTGTGTAATGATCAGGGGTCAGTGTGTAATGATCAGGGGTCAGTGTGTAATGATCAGGGGTCAGTGTGTAATGATCAGGAGTCAGTGTGTAATGATCAGGGTCAGTGTGTAATGATCAGGGGTCAGTGTGTAATGATCAGGGGTCAGTGTGTAATGATCAGGAGTCAGTGTGTAATGATCAGGAGTCAGTGTGTAATGATCAGGAGTCAGTGTGTAATGATCAGGGGTCAGTGTGTAATGATCAGGGTCAGTGTGGAATGATCAGGGGTCAGTGTGTAATGATCAGGAGTCAGTGTGTAATGATCAGGGGTCAGTGTGTAATGATCAGGGGTCAGTGTGTAATGATCAGGGGTCAGTGTGTAATGATCAGGAGTCAGTGTGTAATGATCAGGGGTCAGTGTGTAATGATCAGGGGTCAGTGTGTAATGATCAGGGGTCAGTGTGTAATGACCAGGGGTCAGTGTGTAATGATCAGGGGTCAGTGTGTAATGATCAGGGGTCAGTGTGTAATGATCAGGAGTCAGTGTGTAATGATCAGGAGTCAGTGTGTAATGATCAGGGGTTCAGTGTGTAATGATCAGGGGTCAGTGTGTAATGATCAGGAGTCAGTGTGTAATGATCAGGAGTCAGTGTGTAATGGTCAGGGGTCAGTGTGTAATGATCAGCTGTCAGTGTGTAATGATCAGGAGTCAGTGTGTAATGATCAGGGGTCAGTGTGTAATGATCAGGGGTCAGTGTGTAATGATCAGGGGTCAGTGTGTAATGATCAGGGGTCAGTGTGTAATGATCAGGGGTCAGTGTGTAATGATCAGCTGTCAGTGTGTAATGATCAGGAGTCAGTGTGTAATGATCAGGGTCAGTGTGTAATGATCAGGGGTCAGTGTGTAATGATCAGGGGTCAGTGTGTAATGATCAGGGGTCAGTGTGTAATGATCAGGGGTCAGTGTGCAATGATTAGGGGTCAGTGGGTAATGATCAGGGGTCAGTGTGTAATGATCAGGAGTCAGTGTGTAATGATCAGGAGTTAGTGTGTAATGATCAGGGGTCAGTGTGTAATGATCAGGAGTCAGTGTGTAATGATCAGGGGTCAGTGTGTAATGATCAGGGGTCAGTGTGTAATGATCAGGGGTCAGTGTGTAATGATGAGGGGTCAGTGTGTAATGATCAGGGGTCAGTGTGTAATGATCAGAGGTCAGTGTGTAATGATCAGGAGTCAGTGTGTAATGATCAGGGGTCAGTGTGTAATGATCAGGGGTCAGTGTGTAATGATCAGGAGTCAGTGTGTAATGATCAGGGGTCAGTGTGTAATGATCAGGGGTCAGTGTGTAATGATCAGGGGTCAGTGTGTAATGATCAGGAGTCAGTGTGTAATGATCAGGGGTCAGTGTGTAATGATCAGGAGTCAGTGTGTAATGATCAGGGGTCAGTGTGTAATGATCAGGGGTCAGTGTGTAATGATCAGGGGTCAGTGTGTAATGATCAGGGTCATGTGTAATGATCAGTGGTCAGTGTGTAATGATCAGGGGTCAGTGTGTAATGATCAGGGTCAGTGTGTAATGATCAGGGGTCAGTGTGTAATGATCAGGGGTCAGTGTGTAATGATCAGGGTCAGTGTGTAATGATCAGGGGTCAGTGTGTAATGATCAGGGGTCAGTGTGTAATGATCAGGGGTCAGTGTGTAATGATCAGGAGTCAGTGTGTAATGATCAGGGGTCAGTGTGTAATGATCAGGGGTCAGTGTGTAATGATCAGGGTCATGTGTAATGATCAGTGGTCAGTGTGTAATGATCAGGGGTCAGTGTGTAATGATCAGGAGTCAGTGTGTAATGATCAGGGGTCAGTGTGTAATGATCAGGGGTCAGTGTGTAATGATCAGGAGTCAGTGTGTAATGATCAGGAGTCAGTGTGTAATGATCAGGAGTCAGTGTGTAATGATCAGGGGTCAGTGTGTAATGATCAGGAGTCAGTGTGTAATGATCAGGAGTCAGTGTGTAATGATCAGGAGTCAGTGTGTAATGATCAGGGGTCAGTGTGTAATGATCAGGAGTCAGTGTGTAATGATCAGGAGTCAGTGTGTAATGATCAGGGGTCAGTGTGTAATGATCAGGAGTCAGTGTGTAATGATCAGGGGTCAGTGTGTAATGATCAGGAGTCAGTGTGTAATGATCAGGGGTCAGTGTGTAATGATCAGGAGTCAGTGTGTAATGATCAGGGGTCAGTGTGTAATGATCAGGGGTCAGTGTGTAATGATCAGGGGTCAGTGTGTAATGATCAGGGGTCAGTGTGTAATGATCAGGAGTCAGTGTGTAATGATCAGGGGACAGTGTGTAATGATCAGGGGTCAGTGTGTAATGATCAGGGGTCAGTGTGTAATGATCAGGGGTCAGTGTGTAATGATCAGGGGTCAGTGTGTAATGATCAGGGGTCAGTGTGTAATGATCAGGGTCAGTGTGTAATGATCAGGTGTCAGTGTGTAATGATCAGGGGTCAGTGTGTAATGATCAGGGGTCAGTGTGTAATGATCAGGGGTCAGTGTGTAATGATCAGGGGTCAGTGTGTAATGATCAGGGGTCAGTGTGTAATGATCAGGAGTCAGTGTGTAATGATCAGGAGTCAGTGTGTAATGATCAGGGGTCAGTGTGTAATGATCAGGAGCCAGTGTGTAATGATCAGGGGTCAGTGTGTAATGATCAGGGGTCAGTGTGTAATGATCAGGGGTCAGTGTTGTAATGATCAGGAGTCAGTGTGTAATGATCAGGGTCAGTGTGTAATGACAGGAGTCAGTGTGTAATGATCAGTGGTCAGTGTGTAATGATCAGGAGTCAGTGTGTAATGATCAGGAGTCAGTGTGTAATGATGAGGGGTCAGTGTGTAATGATCAGGGGTCAGTGTGTAATGATCAGGGGTCAGTGTGTAATGATCAGGGGTCAGTGTGTAATGATCAGGAGTCAGTGTGTAATGATCAGGGGTCAGTGTGTAATGATCAGGAGTCAGTGTGTAATGATCAGGGGTCAGTGTGTAATGATCAGGGGTCAGTGTGTAATGATCAGGGGTCAGTGTGTAATGATCAGGAGTCAGTGTGTAATGATCAGGGGTCAGTGTGTAATGACAGGGGTCAGTGTGTAATGATCAAGGGTCAGTGTGTAATGATCAGGGGTCAGTGTGTAATGATCAGGGTCAGTGTGTAATGATCAGGGGTCAGTGTGTAATGATCAGGGGTCAGTGTGTAATGATCAGGAGTCAGTGTGTAATGATCAGGGTCAGTGTGTAATGATCAGGGGTCAGTGTGTAATGATCAGGGGTCAGTGTGTAATGACAGGGGTCAGTGTGTAATGAGCAAGGGTCAGTGTGTAATGATCAGGGGTCAGTGTGTAATGATCAGGGTCAGTGTGTAATGATCAGGGGTCAGTGTGTAATGATCAGGGGTCAGTGTGTAATGATCAGGAGTCAGTGTGTAATGATCAGGGGTCAGTGTGTAATGATCAGGAGTCAGTGTGTAATGATCAGGGGTCAGTGTGTAATGATCAGGAGTCAGTGTGTAATGATCAGGGGTCGGTGTGTAATGATCAGGAGTCAGTGTGTAATGATCAGGGGTCAGTGTGTAATGATCAGGAGTCAGTGTGTAATGATCAGGGGTCAGTGTGTAATGATCAGGGGTCAGTGTGTAATGATCAGGAGTCAGTGTGTAATGATCAGGGGTCAGTGTGTAATGATCAGGGGTCAGTGTGTAATGATCAGGAGTCAGTGTGTAATGATCAGGGGTCAGTGTGTAATGATCAGGAGTCAGTGTGTGATGATCAGGGGTCAGTGTGTAATGATCAGAGGTCAGTGTGTAATGATCAGTGGTCAGTGTGTAATGATCAGGGGTCAGTGTGTAATGATCAGGGGTCAGTGTGTAATGATCAGGGGTCAGTGTGTAATGATCAGGGGTCAGTGTGTAATGATCAGGAGTCAGTGTGTAATGATCAGGGGTCAGTGTGTAATGATCAGGGTCAGCGTGTAATGATCAGGAGTCAGCGTGTAATGATCAGGGGTCAGCGTGTAATGATCAGGAGTCAGCGTGTAATGATCAGGGGTCAGTGTGTAATGATCAGGGGTCAGTGTGTAATGATCAGGGATCAGTGTGTAATGATCAGAAGTCAGTGTGTAATGATCAGGGGTCAGTGTGTAATGATCAGGGGTCAGTGTGTAATGATCAGGGGTCAGTTTGTAATGATCAGGAGTCAGTGTGTAATGATCAGGAGTCAGTGTGTAATGATCAGGGGTCAGTGTGTAATGATCAGGGTCAGTGTGTAATGATCAGAGGTCAGTGTGTAATGATCAGGGGTCAGTGTGTAATGATCAGGGGTCAGTGTGTAATGATCAGGGGTCAGTGTGTAATGATCAGGGGTCAGTGTGTAATGATCAGTGGTCAGTGTGTAATGATCAGGAGTGAGTGTGTAATGATCAGGGGTCAGTGTGTAATTATCAGGAGTCAGTGTGTAATGATCAGGGGTCAGTGTGTAATGATCAGGGGTCAGTGTGTAATGATCAGGGGTCAGTGTGTAATGATCAGGAGTCAGTGTGTAATGATCAGGAGTCAGTGTGTAATGATCAGGGGTCAGTGTGTCATGATCAGGGGTCAGTGTGTAATGATCAGGGGTCAGTGTGTAATGATCAGGGGTCAGTGAGTAATGATCAGGAGTCAGTGTGTAATGATCAGGAGTCAGTGTGTAATGATCAGGGGTCAGTGTGTAATGATCAGGGCTCAGTGTGTAATGATCAGGGGTCAGTGTGTAATGATCAGGGGTCAGTGTGTAATGATCAGGGGTCAGTGAGTAATGATCAGGGGTCAGTGTGTAATGATCAGGAGTCAGTGTGTAATGATCAGGGGTCAGTGTGTAATGATCAGGGCTCAGTGTGTAATGATCAGGGGTCAGTGTGTAATGATCAGGGGTCAGTGTGTAATGATCAGGGGTCAGTGTGTAATGATCAGGGGTCAGTGTGTAATGATCAGGGGTCAGTGTGTAATGATCAGGAGTCAGTGTGTAATGATCAGGAGTCAGTGTGTAATGATCAGGGGTCAGTGTGTAATGATCAGGGTCAGTGTGTAATGATCAGGGGTCAGTGTGTAATGATCAGGGTCAGTGTGTAATGATCAGGGGTCAGTGTGTAATGATCAGGGGTCAGTGTGTAATGATCAGGGGTCAGTGTGTAATGATCAGGAGTCAGTGTGTAATGATCAGGGGTCAGTGTGTAATGATCAGGGGTCAGTGTGTAATGATCAGGAGTCAGTGTGTAATGATCAGGGGTCAGTGTGTAATGATCAGGGGTCAGTGTGTAATGATCAGGAGTCAGTGTGTAATGATCAGGGTCAGTGTGTAATGATCAGGGGTCAGCGTGTAATGATCAGGGGTCAGTGTGTAATGATCAGGGGTCAGTGTGTAATGATCAGGGTCAGTGTGTAATGATCAGGAGTCAGTGTGTAATGATCAGGGGTCAGCGTGTAATGATCAGGGGTCAGCGTGTAATGATCAGGAGTCAGTGTGTAATGATCAGGAGTCAGTGTGTAATGATCAGGGGTCAGTGTGTAATGATCAGGGGTCAGTGTGTAATGATCAGGAGTCAATGTGTAATGATCAGGAGTCAGTGTGTAATGATCAGGAGTCAGTGTGTAATAATCAGGGGTCAGTGTGTAATGATCAGGAGTCAGTGTGTAATGATCAGGAGTCAGTGTGTAATGATCAGGGGTCAGTGTGTAATGATCAGGGGTCAGTGTGTAATGATCAGGGTCAGTGTGTAATGATCAGGAGTCAGTGTGTAATGATCAGGGGTCAGCGTGTAATGATCAGGGGTCAGCGTGTAATGATCAGGAGTCAGTGTGTAATGATCAGGAGTCAGTGTGTAATGATCAGGGGTCAGTGTGTAATGATCAGGGGTCAGTGTGTAATGATCAGGAGTCAATGTGTAATGATCAGGAGTCAGTGTGTAATGATCAGGAGTCAGTGTGTAATAATCAGGGGTCAGTGTGTAATGATCAGGAGTCAGTGTGTAATGATCAGGAGTCAGTGTGTAATGATCAGGGGTCAGTGTGTAATGATCAGGAGTCAGTGTGTAATGATCAGGGGTCAGTGTGTAATGATCAGGGGTCAGTGTGTAATGATCAGGGGTCAGTGTGTAATGATCAGGAGTCAATGTGTAATGATCAGGAGTCAGTGTGTAATGATCAGGAGTCAGTGTGTAATGATCAGGAGTCAGTGTGTAATGATCAGGAGTCAGTGTGTAATGATCAGGGGTCAGTGTGTAATGATCAGGAGTCAGTGTGTAATGATCAGGAGTCAGTGTGTAATGATCAGGGGTCAGTGTGTAATGATCAGGAGTCAGTGTGTAATGATCAGGGGTCAGTGTGTAATGATCAGGGGTCAGTGTGTAATGATCAGGGGTCAGTGTGTAATGATCAGGGGTCAGTGTGTAATGATCAGGAGTCAGTGTGTAATGATCAGGAGTCAGTGTGTAATGATCAGGAGTCAGTGTGTAATGATCAGGGGTCAGTGGGTAATGATCAGGGGTCAGTGTGTAATGATCAGGGGTCAGTGTGTAATGATCAGGGGTCAGTGTGTAATGATCAGGGGTCAGTGTGTAATGATCAGGAGTCAGTGTGTAATGATCAGGGGTCAGTGTGTAATGATCAGGGGTCAGTGTGTAATGATCAGGGGTCAGTGTGTAAAGATCAGGGGTCAGTGTGTAATGATCAGGGGTCAGTGTGTAAAGATCAGGGGTCAGTGTGTAATGATCAGGGGTCAGTGTGTAATGATCAGGGATCAGTGTGTAAAGATCAGGGGTCAGTGTGTAATGATCAGGAGTCAGTGTGTAATGATCAGGGGTCAGTGTGTAATGATCAGGGTCAGTGTGTAATGATCAGGGGTCAGTGTGTAATGATCAGGAGTCAGTGTGTAATGATCAGGGGTCAGTGTGTAAAGATCAGGGGTCAGTGTGTAATGATCAGGGGTCAGTGTGTAATGATCAGGGATCAGTGTGTAAAGATCAGGGGTCAGTGTGTAATGATCAGGGGTCTGTGTGTAATGATCAGGGGTCAGTGTGTAATGATCAAGAGTCAGTGTGTAATGATCAGGGGTCAGTGTGTAATGATCAGGGGTCAGTGTGTAATGATCAGGGGTCAGTGTGTGAAGATCAGGGGTCAGTGTGTAATGATCAGGGGTCAGTGTGTAAAGATCAGGGGTCAGTGTGTAATGATCAGGGGTCAGTGTGTAATGATCAGGGATCAGTGTGTAAAGATCAGGGGTCAGTGTGTAATGATCAGGAGTCAGTGTGTAATGATCAGGGGTCAGTGTGTAATGATCACGGTCAGTGTGTAATGATCAGGGGTCAGTGTGTAATGATCAGGAGTCAGTGTGTAATGATCAGGGGTCAGTGTGTAAAGATCAGGGGCCAGTGTGTAATGATCAGGGATCAGTGTGTAATGATCAGGGTCAGTGTGTAATGATCAGGGGTCAGTGTGTAATGATCAGGAGTCTGTGTGTAATGATCAGGGGTCAGTGTGTAATGATCAGGAGTCAGTGTGTAATGATCAGGGGTCAGTGTGTAATGATCAGGGGTCAGTGTGTAATGATCAGGGGTCTGTGTGTAATGATCAGGAGTCAGTGTGTAATGATCAGGAGTCAGTGTGTAATGATCAGGGGTCAGTGTGTAATGATCAGGAGTCAGTGTGTAATGATCAGGAGTCAGTGTGTAATGATCAGGGGTCAGTGTGTAATGATCAGGAGTCAGTGTGTAATGATCAGGAGTCAGTGTGTAATGATCAGGGGTCAGTGTGTAATGATCAGGAGTCAGTGTGTAATGATCAGGAGTCAGTGTGTAATGATCAGGGGTCAGTGTGTAATGATCAGGAGTCAGTGTGTAATGATCAGGAGTCAGTGTGTAATGATCAGGAGTCAGTGTGTAATGATCAGGGGTCAGTGTGTAATGATCAGGGGTCAGTGTGTAATGATCAGGGGTCAGTGTGTAAAGATCAGGGGTCAGTGTGTAATGATCAGGAGTCAGTGTGTAATGATCAGGAGTCAGTGTGTAATGATCAGGGGTCAGTGTGTAATGATCAGGGGTCAGTGTGTAATGATCAGGGGTCAGTGTGTAATGATCAGGAGTCAGTGTGTAATGATCAGGAGTCAGTGTGTAATGATCAGGGGTCAGTGTGTAATGATCAGGAGTCAGTGTCTAATGATCAGGGGTCAGTGTGTAATGATCAGGGGTCAGTGTGTAATGATCAGGGGTCAGTGTGTAATGATCGGGAGTCAGTGTGTAATGATCAGGGGTCAGTGTGTAATGATCAGGGGTCAGTGTGTAATGACAGGGGTCAGTGTGTAATGATCAGGGGTCAGTGTGTAATGATCAGGGGTCAGTGTGTAATGATCAGGAGTCAGTGTGTAATGATCAGGGGTCAGTGTGTAATGATCAGGGGTCAGTGTGTAATGACAGGGGTCAGTGTGTAATGATCAGGGGTCAGTGTGTAATGATCAGGGGTCAGTGTGCAATGATCAGGGGTCAGTGTGTAATGATCAGGGGTCAGTGTGTAATGATCAGGGGTCAGTGTGTAATGATCAGGGGTCAGTGTGTAATGATCAGGGGTCAGTGTGTAATGATCAGGAGTCTGTGTAATGATCAGGGGTCAGTGTGTAATGATCAGGAGTCAGTGTGTAATGATCAGGGGTCAGTGTGTAATGATCAGGGGTCAGTGTGTAATGATCAGGAGTCAGTGTGTAATGATCAGGGGTCAGTGTGTAATGATCAGGGGTCAGTGTGTAATGATCAGGAGTCAGTGGGTAATGATCAGGGGTCAGTGTGTAATGATCAGGGGTCAGTGTGTAATGATCAGGAGTCAGTGTGTAATGATCAGGGGTCAGTGTGTAATGATCAGGGGTCAGTGTGTAATGATCAGGGGTCAGTGTGTAATGATCAGGGGTCAGTGTGTAATGATCAGGCCTCAGTGTGTAATGATCGGGAGTCAGTGTGTAATGATCAGGGGTCAGTGTGTAATGATCAGGGGTCAGTGTGTAATGATCAGGAGTCAGTGTGTAATGATCAGGGGTCAGTGTGTGATGATCAGGGGTCAGTGTGTAATGATCAGGGGTCAGTGTGTAATGATCAGGAGTCAGTGTGTAATGATCAGGGGTCAGTGTGTAATGATCAGGAGTCAGTGTGTAATGATCAGGAGTCAGTGTGTAATGATCAGGGGTCAGTGTGTGATGATCAGGGGTCAGTGTGTAATGATCAGGGGTCAGTGTGTGATGATCAGGAGTCAGTGTGTAATGATCAGGGGTCAGTGTGTAATGATCAGGGGTCAGTGTGTAATGATCAGGAGTCAGTGTGTAATGATCAGGGGTCAGTGTGTAATGATCAGGAGTCAGTGTGTAATGATCAGGAGTCAGTGTGTAATGATCAGGGGTCAGTGTGTGATGATCAGGGGTCAGTGTGTAATGATCAGGGGTCAGTGTGTGATGATCAGGAGTCAGTGTGTAATGATCAGGAGTCAGTGTGTAATGATCAGGAGTCAGTGTGTAATGATCAGGAGTCAGTGTGTAATGATCAGGGGTCAGTGTGTGATGATCAGGGGTCAGTGTGTAATGATCAGGGGTCAGTGTGTGATGATCAGGAGTCAGTGTGTAATGATCAGGGGTCAGTGTGTAATGATCAGGAGTCAGTGTGTAATGATCAGGAGTCAGTGTGTAATGATCAGGGGTCAGTGTGTAATGATCAGGGGTCAGTGTGTAATGATCAGGGGTCAGTGTGTAATGATCAGGGGTGAGTGAGTAATGACAGGGGTCAGTGTGTAATGATCAGGAGTCAGTGTGTAATGATCAGGGGTCAGTGTGTAATGATCAGGGGTCAGTGAGTAATGACAGGGGTCAGTGTGTAATGATCAGGGGTCAGTGTGTAATGATCAGGGGTCAGTGTGTAATGATCAGGGGTCAGTGTGTAATGATCAGGGGTCAGTGTGTAATGATCAGGAGTCAGTGTGTAATGATCAGGGGTCAGTGTGTAATGATCAGGGGTCTGTGTGTAATGATCAGGGGTCAGTGTGTAATGATCAGGGGTCAGTGTGTAATGATCAGGAGTCAGTGTGTAATGATCAGGAGTCAGTGTGTAATGATCAGGGGTCAGTGTGTTATGATCAGGGGTCAGTGTGTAATGATCAGGGGTCAGTGTGTAATGATCAGGGGTCAGTGTGTAATGATCAGGGGTCAGTGTGTAATGATCAGGGGTCAGTGTGTAATGATCAGGAGTCAGTGTGTAATGATCAGGGGTCAGTGTGTTATGATCAGGGGTCAGTGTGTAATGATCAGGGGTCAGTGTGTAATGATCAGGGGTCAGTGTGTAATGATCAGGGGTCAGTGTGTAATGATCAGGGGTCAGTGTGTAATGATCAGGGGTCAGTGTGCAATGATCAGGGGTCAGTGTGTAATGATCAGGGGTCAGTGTGTAATGATCAGGGGTCAGTGTGTAATGATCAGGAGTCAGTGTGTAATGATCAGGGGTCAGTGTGTAATGATCAGGGTCAGTGTGTAATGATCAGGGGTCAGTGTGTAATGATCAGGGGTCAGTGTGTAATGATCAGGGGTCAGTGTGTAATGATCGGGGGTCAGGGTGTAATGATCGGGGGTCAGTGTGTAATGATCAGGGGTCAGTGTGTAATGATCAGGGGTCAGGGTGTAATGATCAGGGGTCAGTGTGCAATGATCAGGGGTCAGTGTGTAATGATCAGGGGTCAGTGTGTAATGATCAGGGGTCAGGGTGTAATGATCAGGGGTCAGTGTGTAATGATCAGGGGTCAGTGTGGAATGATCAGGAGTCAGTGTGTAATGATCAGGGGTCAGTGTGTAATGATCAGGGGGTCAGTGTGTAATGATCAGGAGTCAGTGTGTAATGATCAGGGGTCAGTGTGTAATGATCAGGGGTCAGGGTGTAATGATCAGGGGTCAGTGTGTAATGATCAGGAGTCAGTGTCTAATGATCAGGGGTCAGTGTGTAATGATCAGGGGTCAGTGTGTAATGATCAGGAGTCAGTGTGTAATGATCAGGGGTCAGTGTGTAATGATCAGGGGTCAGTGTGTAATGATCAGGGGTCAGTGTGTAATGATCAGGGGTCAGTGTGTAATGATCAGGGGTCAGTGTGTAATGATCGGGAGTCAGTGTGTAATGATCAGGGGTCAGTGTGTAATGATCAGGGGTCAGTGTGTAATGACAGGGGTCAGTGTGTAATGATCAGGGGTCAGTGTGTAATGATCAGGGGTCAGTGTGTAATGATCGGGAGTCAGTGTGTAATGATCAGGGGTCAGTGTGTAATGATCAGGGGTCAGTGTGTAATGACAGGGGTCAGTGTGTAATGATCAGGGGTCAGTGTGTAATGATCAGGGGTCAGTGTGTAATGATCAGGAGTCAGTGTGTAATGATCAGGGGTCAGTGTGTAATGATCAGGGGTCAGTGTGTAATGACAGGGGTCAGTGTGTAATGATCAGGGGTCAGTGTGTAATGATCAGGGGTCAGTGTGTAATGATCAGGGGTCAGTGTGTAATGATCAGGAGTCAGTGTGTAATGATCAGGGGTCAGTGTGTAATGATCAGGGGTCAGTGTGTAATGATCAGGAGTCAGTGTGTAATGATCAGGGGTCAGTGTGTAATGATCAGGGGTCAGTGTGTAATGATCAGGGGTCAGTGTGTAATGATCAGGGGTCAGTGTGTAATGATCAGGGGTCAGTGTGTAATGATCAGGGGTCAGTGTGTAATGATCAGGGGTCAGTGTGTAATGATCAGGGGTCAGTATGTAATGATCAGGGGTCAGTGTGTAATGATCAGGGGTCAGTGTGTAATGATCAGGGGTCAGTGTGTTCTGATCAGGAGTCAGTGTGTAATGATCAGGAGTCAGTGTGTAATGATCAGGGGTCAGTGTGTAATGATCAGGGGTCAGTGTGTAATGATCAGGGGTCAGTGTGTAATGATCAGGGGTCAGTGTGTAATGATCAGGGGTCAGTGTGTTCTGATCAGGAGTCAGTGTGTCATGATCAGGAGTCAGTGTGTAATGATCAGGGGTCAGTGTGTAATGATCAGGAGTCAGTGTGTAATGATCAGGGGTCAGTGTGTAATGATCAGGGGTCAGTGTGTAATGATCAGGGGTCAGTGTGTAATGATCAGGGGTCAGTGTGTAATGATCAGGGGTCAGTGTGTAATGATCAGGGGTCAGTGTGTAATGATCAGGGGTCAGTGTGTAATGATCAGGGGTCAGTGTGTTCTGATCAGGAGTCAGTGTGTAATGATCAGGAGTCAGTGTGTAATGATCAGGAGTCAGTGTGTAATGATCAGGGGTCAGTGTGTAATGATCAGGGGTCAGTGTGTAATGATCAGGAGTCAGTGTGTAATGATCAGGGGTCAGTGTGTAATGATCAGGGGTCAGTGTGTAATGATCAGGGGTCAGTGTGTAATGATCAGGAGTCAGTGTGTAATGATCAGGGGTCAGTGTGTAATGATCAGGGGTCAGTGTGTAATGATCAGGGGTCAGTGTGTAATGATCAGGGGTCAGTGTGTAATGATCAGGGGTCAGTGTGTAATGATCAGGGTTCAGTGTGTAATGATCAGGGGTCAGTGTGTAATGATCAGGGGTCAGTGTGTAATGATCAGGGGTCAGTGTGTAATGATCAGGGGTCAGTGTGTAATGATCAGGAGTCAGTGTGTAATGATCAGGGGTCAGTGTGTAATGATCAGGGGTCAGTGTGTGATGATCAGGGGTCAGTGTGTAATGATCAGGAGTTAGTGTGTAATGATCAGGAGTTAGTGTGTAATGATCAGGGGTCAGTGTGTAATGATCAGGGGTCAGTGTGTAATGATCAGCGGTCAGTGAGTAATGATCAGGGGTCAGTGTGTAATGATCAGGGGTCAGTGTGTAATGATCAGGAGTTAGTGTGTAATGATCAGGGGTCAGTGTGTAATGATCAGGGGTCAGTGTGTAATGATCAGGGGTCAGTGTGTAATGATCAGGGGTCAGTGTGTAATGATCAGGGGTCAGTGTGTAATGATCAGGGGTCAGTGTGTAATGATCAGGGGTCAGTGTGTAATGATCAGGGGTCAGTGTGTAATGATCAGGAGTCAGTGTGTAATGATCAGGGGTCAGTGTGTAATGATCAGGGGTCAGTGTGTAATGATCAGGAGTCAGTGTGTAATGATCAGGGGTCAGTGTGTAATGATCAGGGGTCAGTGTGTAATGATCAGGGTCAGTGTGTAATGATCAGGGTCAGTGTGTAATGATCAGGGTTCAGTGTGTAATGATCAGGAGTCAGTGTGTAATGATCAGGGGTCAGTGTGTAATGATCAGGAGTCAGTGTGTAATGATCAGGGGTCAGTGTGTAATGATCAGGGGTCAGTGTGTAATGATCAGGGGTCAGTGTGTAATGATCAGGGGTCAGTGTGTAATGATCAGGAGTCAGTGTGTAATGATCAGGGGTCAGTGTGTAATGATCAGAGGTCAGTGTGTAATGATCAGGAGTCAGTGTGTAATGATCAGGGGTCAGTGTGTAATGATCAGGGGTCAGTGTGTAATGATCAGGGGTCAGTGTGTAATGATCAGGAGTCAGTGTGTAATGATCAGGGGTCAGTGTGTAATGATCAGAGGTCAGTGTGTAATGATCAGGAGTCAGTGTGTAATGATCAGGGGTCAGTGTGTAATGATCAGGGGTCAGTGTGTAATGATCAGGGGTCAGTGTTTGAAGAGTCAAGAGGTGAGCCACTGACTAAAGAGAAAGCAGCCTCGGCCCTGCTCCTGTAGCCATGGTGTTAATATGGCTGGTCCAAGTTAAGCTTCTGGTCAGTGGTAACCCGCAGGATATTGATGGTGAGGGACTTGGTAATAGTGGTGCAGTTGAAGGTTGGCCCAAGTCTGGATGCTATCCAAGTCCTGCTGAAAGCTGTTGGGCTTCTTCATTATCAAAGGAGTTATGAATGGGGCGGAACACCAGTGAAATTGTCAGCAGACAGCCCCAGTCCCAAATATGTTATACACTGAACATGTTACATCCATTGACTGGGTTATCTGTTATATACTGACTGCTGTGTGTTATATACTGACTGTATTATGCATTATACACTGTTATCTGTTATACACTGAGTATAATATGCATTGATTGTCCTATCTGTTATACACTGACTCTGTTATGTATAATGCATTGTGCTGTGTATTACACACTGATTGTGTTGTATAAAAATGGACTGTGTTATGCATACGGGCCGTATTCCATTGCACTCCTGGCTGGCCCCCACCCTATGTAAACTTGAGGTCATCTAAAACTCGGCTGCCCATGTCCTAATTTGCACCAAGTCCCGTTCACCCATCACCCCGTGCTCGCTGACCTACGTTGGCTCCCGGTTAAGCAGCGCCTCAATTTCAAAATTCTCATCCTTGTTTTCAAATCCCTCCATGGCCTCATCCCTTCCTATCTCTGTAATGTCCTTCAGCCCCAAACCCCCCCCCCACCCCGAGATATCTGCGCTCCTCTAATTCTGCCCTCTTGAGCATCCCTGATTATAATCGCTCAACGTTTGGTGGCCGTGCCTTCTGTTGCCAAGGCCCTAAGTTCTGGAATTCCCTGCCTAAACCTGTCCACCTCTCTACCTCTCTCTCCTCCTTTAAAATGCTCCTTAAAATCTACCTCTTTGACCAAGCTTTTGGTCACCTGCCCTAATTTATCCTTATGTTATCGGTGTCAAATTTTTTGTCTTAAAATACTCCTGTGCAGCGCCTTGGGATGTTTTACTACATTAAAGGCGCTATATAAATACAAGTTGTTGTTGTTGTATGACACATACCAATTGTATTTTATACTAGCTGAAGTGCCCGGCGGTGCCGAGGGTTTTTTGAGGGCATGTTGTTGTTGGAAGAGAGAGAGAGAGTTGGAAGAGAGAGAGAGAGAGACTGGGGGGAGTAGAGAGAGATGGGGGGAGAGAGAGAGAGAGAGACCGGGGGAGAGAGAGAGAGAGAGACTGGGGGGAGAGAGAGAGAGAGAGACTGGGGGGAGAGAGAGAGAGAGAGAGACTGGGGGGGAAGAGAGAGACACAGAGAGAGAGGGAGAGAGAGACAGAGAGAGGGAGAGAGAGACAGAGGGAAGGAGAGAGAGAGACAGAGAGGGAAGGAGAGAGAGAGGGAAGGAGAGAAAGGGGAAAGGGGTGGGGGAAAGGGATGGGGGAACGAGGTGGGGGGAATGGGGTGGGGGAAAGGGGTGTGGGGGAAAGGGGTGGGGGGAAAGGGGTGGGGGAAGGGGGGGTGGGGGGAAGGGGAAAGGGGTGGGGGAAGGGGAAGGGGGGTGGGGGGAAAGGGGTGGGGGGAAGGGGCGGATGGGTGGAAGGGGAGGTGGAAGGGGGGAATGGGGGGAGGGAATGGGGGGAATAT
Organism: Somniosus microcephalus; assembly: GCF_052327205.1. Classification (NCBI taxonomy): domain Eukaryota; kingdom Metazoa; phylum Chordata; class Chondrichthyes; order Squaliformes; family Somniosidae; genus Somniosus; species Somniosus microcephalus. The sequence goes on along the minus strand of NC_141001.1, from coordinate 8,472,887 downwards.
GGGGGGGAAGGGAGTGGGAGGGAAAGGGGAAGAGGGGAGGGGAAGAGGGGGAGGGGGGAAGGGAAGGGCGGGAAGGGAAGGGGGGAGGGGGGGAGGTGGTGATGGGGGGGTGGGGGGGAAGGGGGGGAGGGGGGTGGAAGGGGAAGGGGAGGGGAAGGGGGTGTGTGGGAGGGGAAGGGGGGAAGGGGGTGTGGGGGGGGAAAGGAGGGTTGGGAAGGGGGTGTGGGGGGGAAAGGGGGGTGGGGGAAGGAGGGGGAAAGGGGGGGAAAGGGAGGGGGGGAGCCAGCAGACCCTCTCCCCTCTGCCAGTGTTGAGAGTTGCGCTGCCGGCGGCGGTTGGAGAAGGCTAGGCCCCGGGGCCTCGGGCACCCGCACTGACATGGCCCAGCCAAGCCCAGCGCCCTGGGCAGCCCGAGCTCCTCAGCCACCGTTCGGCCGCAGGCCACAAAGCACCCGAGCCCAGCGCCGGCGATGACTCCGCAGAGCTCCGTACCGCCCCGCCAGCCTTTACAAAGATGGTGGCGGTGGCTACGCTCGGCTCAGGCCCGCCCCGCCAGCCTTTACAAAGATGGCGGCGATCGCGGGCCGCTTTTTGAGTGGGACGGGAGCTGCCGAGCTCGGGCGTGGCTGGGGAGGAGAGGCCGAGGCTTCGAGGCCTGCAGGCGGGGTAACCCTGGAAGGTTGCGGCGCCCGGCGGAGGGTAGCGAGTCAAGAGGAAAAAAAAATGGGTGCAAGGTAGGAAAATTAATGAGGTTAGAGAAAATATTTACAAATTAATTAACTTTTTTTAAAAACAATTTAATTGTGTTTTAAAAGCAACTTTTTTTTGCTGGAAATCTAGATTTGAAAATAAACACGCAGAAAGTGGGAAAAATAAATGAATAGTTAGGAATCAAGATGGCGGCCATTCACCTCAGCTCAGAAGGATTAGGCCCGCCCACACATGCACTGAAACGCCCCCCGTGACGCACCGATTGGTCAACCATCAGGTTAATCCCCTGTACGATTGGTCAACCATCACGTCACTCAACGCTAATGAGCGGAATGTTGCCGTTTTGTGAACCTTTTTTGTATACTGTCTGAACAATTTTTGTCTGACCAAAAAGTAAATATGCCTATTAGACTCCCCTAATGATAAGCTTTCTTTTGATATAACATATGTGTAGGTACGCTCTATAACTTTTGATTGTATAGCGGACAGACAGACAGACAGACAGACAAACAGACAGAGAGACAAACTGCTTTATATATATAGATATTGACTGTTGTATATACTTGCTGTGTTACACATGCTCACTGTGTTATATATTATGGCTGTATTATATACACTGATGATTGTGTTGTGGTAAACTGTGAGTAATAGACTTCAAGGGGACATAGGCTGGTGGAATGGGCGGATACATCGCAGATGAAATTCAACGCAGAAAAGTGTGAGGTGATACGTTTTGGTAGGAAGAATGTGGAGAGACCGTTCACGCTAAATGGTACAATTTTAAAGTGGATTCAAGAACAGAGAGGCCTGGGGGTGTTGTGCACAAATCTTTGAAGGTGGCAGGACAGGTTAACAAAGCAGTTAATAAAGCATATGGGATCCGGGCTTTATAAATAGGCATATATAGTACAAAGGCAGGAAGTTATGCTAAACCTTTATAAAGCACTAGTTCGGCCCCATCTGGAGTATTGTCTCAAATCCTGGGCCCCACAATTTAGGAAGGACGTGAAAGCTTTGGAGAGGGTACAGAAGAGATTTACTAGAATGGTTCCAGGAATGTGGGATTAGTTACGTGGATAGCTAAAAAATTAGAGGGAACATTGGTCAACACATATAACACAGACAGTGCATTTAATACAGTCAGCATACAATGTGTACCGGACATAGTACACATAACAGTCAGTGTATACAACATAGTAAGTATATAAGAGTCAGCACATATAATACAGTAAGTATATAACAGTCAATGTATACAACATAGTCAGCAGGTAAAACACAGTTAATATCATAGCATCATAGAATGAGACAGCATGTGGATAAACTGTAGAAGCTGGGGTTGTTCTTACAGCAGAGAAGGCTTAGAGGAGATTTGATTCAAGGGTTTAGATAGAGTAAATAAAGAGAAACTGTTTCCAATGGCTGTGTGGTTAGGATTTGGAATGCACTGGCTGATAGGGTGGTAGAAACTGATTCAATAGTAGCTTTTAAAAGGGAATTGGATAAATACTTGAGGGAGAAAAATTGCAGGGATATTGGGAAAGGAGCCTGCGACTAATTGGATTGCTCTTCGAAAGAGCCGGCACAGACTCGATGGGCCAAATGGCCTTCGTCTGTGCTGTCTCATTCTATGATGCTATGATATTAACTGTGTTTTACCTGCTGACTATGTTGTATACATTGACTGTTATATACTTACTGTATTATATGTGCTGACTCTTATATATGTTGTACTAGCTGGGGGGGCCCGGCGTTGCCAGGGCAGTTTAGAGGGCCGCGCGGTTGATGGCCAGCCGCTGCCGCTGCCCCGCTCTGTGTCTCGGGCCGCGCGGTTGACGGCCGGCCGCTGCTGCTCCCCCGCTCTGTGTCTCGGGCCGAGCGGTTGTGAGGCCAGGCCCGAGTGACCCCAACTCACCTCCCGCTCCGGCGGGCCGACGCAGCTGCCCCGCTCGCTGTTGAGGAAAAGCAGGGGAAAAAATGGCGGCTACGTTTCGGGAGGCTGCAGGATTAGGTCCCACCCATGACGCACCAATTGGTGAACCATCAGGTCACTGAACTGTAGGATTGGTCAACCATCACGTCACTCAACGCTAATGAGCGGTAGGATTGGTCAACCGCTAATGAGCGGATTTTTGAATGTTTTTTGTATACTGTCCGAACAATTTTTGTCTGACCAAAAAGTAAATACGCCTATGACACTCCCCTGATCATCAGCTTTCTTTTGATATAACATGTGTAGGTACGCTCTATAACTTTTGAGTGTATAGCGGACAGACAGACATACAGACAGACGGACAGACAGACGGACAGACACCACTATCCTTCTATATATATAGATACACTGACTGTTATGTGTACTATGCCTGGTACACATTGTATGCTGACTGTATTAAATGCACTGACTGTGTTATATGTGTTGACCAATGTTCCCTCTCATTTTTTCTTCCGTGCACAGTCCCTTTAAATTTGCTGTGCATGCACGGTATCTTCTCCAGTGTGAACAGCTGGTGAGCGGCCTGCGCGGGACCTCCCGATCGATGTGCGGTTGCGTGCCCGCGCAGCTTAGTGGCAACGTTGGTGTTGACTGTTATAGATACCTTGGCCATGCAAAACAAGAATCTGTCCGCCACCTAGGATACCCTGACTAGTGAGTTACAGAGAATGGAGGCCTACTTCTGCCAATGGTGGCTTCGGCTAAACCAGCAAAAGACCGTCACCTCGACATTCCACCTCAATACCCATCAAGCAAACAGAGCTTTGAAAGTCTCCTTTTGTGGTGCAGAGGTAAACCATGCCAAAAAAAACTCCTATTTAGGAGTCATGCTCAATCGCACCCTGTCACATAGACAGCATCTCCAGAACATTGGGAAGAATCTAAAGAGTAGGGTCAACTTGATCCAGAAATTGGTCGGATCCACATGGGGAGCAGACGCTCAAACCCTCCATACAGCAGCACTCAGCCTGCTGTGCTCTACAGCGGAGTACGGCTCTCCGGCATGGCTATCAAGGCCACAGGTCAAATCCATTGATGTCCAGCTGAACCCTACTATGAGAATGATCACCCTTTCATCGACACCAACACCTTGGCTGCCCGTGCATGCAAACATCGCACTACCACACCTACGCCATGAATATGCAGTCTCCAGAGAATACAACTGCTACACCAGCAAAGACATGCTGATCCAGGCCAACTTGAACAACCTACCACCAACCCGTCTCAAATCTAGAAGGCCATTTTGGACTGTCGCCAAAGCCCTTCAGCGATCTCCCCTCAGCCTTGATGACTGATGGTGAAATGCTTGGAAGAACTGTGACATACGGAATGGATTCCTTATAGAAGACCCCACAGTACAACCTGTAGGATCAAACCTTCCTCGCAAGCAGTGAACAACCATCAACCATCTCAGAACCAGTCATGGTAGATGCTGCTACCTTCTCCATAGATGGAAGATTAGAGCATCCCCATCATGCGACTGTGGAACTCCTAATCAGACCCTGGAGCACATCACTGAGCACTGCCCTCAGAGGAAACTCGCAGGCAGCCTGCAAGATATCCACGCTGTTAAACTTTGGCCTGGATATCTGGCTTAGATATTGACATTTAATTTGTTTTTTGCTACTACCATATAAAAGAAGACTGTTACATACAAAAGCAAAATACTGCAGATGCTGGAAATCTGAAATAAAAACAGAAAATGCAGGAAATACTCAGCAGGTCAGGCAGCATCTGTAGAGAGAGAACCAGAGTTAACGTTTCAGGTCGATGACCCTTCGTCAGAACTGGAAAAAGTTGGAGATGTAATAGGTTTTTAAGCAAGTGCAGGGGCAGGGAGAGGGGGGAGGGGAGGAAAGAACAAAAGGGAAGGTCTGTGATTGGATGGAAGGCAGGAGAGAGTAAGAGAGAAAAGGGACAATGGCGCGAGGCAAAAGGTGATGGTAATGGGACAAGTTAAGAAACAAAAGATGACTCTAGATGAGGTGTAAATGGCAATGGCAGAATGATCGACAGCTGCCATGTGAGCGAGAGAGAGACTGTTACATATTTCATGTCTCTGGATTCAAATGGATGTTGAGGCATGTGTGCAATTACTGGAATTGTCCCTGATGTCTCCTAACTGATGATTCTTGATTACAGGCTCTGTCTTATGATTTTTATGGCAGGGTCTTGGTGAGAATGAATAATTTGCAGTGTGTTGTCCAGGTGCTTGACCAACATTCCTCCCTCTACCAACTGCATCACTTGGTCATTTATCACATTGCTTTTAGTGGGATCTTGCTGTGGGCAAATCGGCTGCCTTGTTGCTTACATAACAACAGTGACTGCACTTCAGAGTAGTTCATTGTATGTGATGCTTTGGGTTGTTGCTGAGATGTATAAGGTGCTATAAGTATAGATTTTATTATTGTATATTGCCCTCTCCTTTTGAATATTTTAGTCACTTTTCAATGTATCAGGTAAGTATCCCGTTAAATCTGAGATGCCTTGTCTATATCTGCGTACCTGTTCATACATCGGAGTCAGCACTTAGTGGATTAGCGAGCCATTGAAAGGTCAGGATTTAATCCTTACCAGAGTTTAGCAGATTGTAATTGGCTCCGACACTTCTAGCAAACAGAGCGAACACATTGATGCAGGGATCAGACAGAGAGGATCAAAGCTCAGTGACTGAGCTTCGCACCGCCCACGATTCATCGGCTCCAGCTCTCACTGATGACAGAAGCATCGCCATCATTGCGAGTTAGAGGATGCTGCAAACATCTTGTTACTGCCGCCCACTCCGAGCCCTGAGAGACTGGAGCAAGGGTCATCTCCCTGGTGATTAATACCTTTGAGTTTGTCTAACAGGCGATGCAAAAAAGCCCAAATGAGTTAGCACTGAGTCAAATTCTTCGGCCCTAGGGTACCTTTGCAGAGCCATTAGACGTACTGCGATTGCGTGAGGCGTTGTTATTGTAGGGAGGTGGGGGAGGCTGAGCAGGGGGAAGTCACGCGGAATTATTTTGATCTGGCTAATCCACAGGCCAGGAATCCGGTTAACTGAAGCAATAACAAGGTGAGGGACTTTACAGGACAGCTAGGCACCCACTGAATGGCTGCGCAGATCAGAGCCAGGTGCCCACCCGCTCTCGCCGCAGACAGCGGAGATTTACGAGGAGTGGTGGGACATGGGTCTGCGCCCGTCGTCCTCAGTACCACTGAGTGCCCTATCTCAGGCACAGCACTGCGAGGAAAATATTGAGCAGCAGGCGGCTCTTCCTATCTCCCTCCCTGCCCGACCGTACCCACCCCACTGTCATCCAAACCACAGCAATCAAAGGCAGAAGGAGCTTGATCACTGGCGTGGGCCAGGACGCTCCCGTACCTCCTCATAGCTAGCTCCGAGCGTCATTTGCCGTGGAATGGGGAGGATTCTAAATGCACACTACAAACATTTCAGGCCATCCTGGAATTGGAAGGAAATTGTGGGTAGAGCAATCAATTTTTTAAATTAATTCTCAGGATATGGGCATCATTGGCAAGACTTGTTGCCCATTCCTAGTTGCCCAGCCAAGGTAATGGTGGCCCTTCTTTGGTACAACGGAGTGTCTCGCTCGGCCACTTCAGAGGGCAGTTAAGAGTCAACCACATTGGTGTCGGTCTGGAGTCACAGATAGGGCACACTGGGCAAGGACGGCAGATTTCCTTCCCTAAAGGACATTGATGAATCAGATGAGGTTTTGAGAGAAGCCAAGAGTTTCATGGTCACTTTTACTGATACCAGCTTTTTATTTCCAGATTTTTATATTTAACGAAATCCAAATTCTCAAACTACCATGGTGGGATCGAACTCACTTTCTCTGGATTAGTAGTCCAGAACTCAGGATTAGTAGTCCAGTGACATATCCAGGTCACTACCGTACTCATGGTGCTTACAGATCATGTGACTCCTCCCCTCCTCTTCGCTCTGCCGCTTTTCAGTCCACAGATTATATTGGGGTTGAGGAGTTCACAAGGAACAATGGGAAGGGAAGACAGGTTAGAGGCAGGAAGGGTGAAGCTGGTCGGTTCACTGCCACAGACTCCAAATAGTCGCATTGGTGACCAGAGAACAAAGGGCCTGTTAGCCCACAAATGATGGCAGTAAGTCTGCATGGTGCTACAGATCATCTCAGATGAGGCTACAGTCTAGATATCGATCCAGTTGTCTGTCTATTTTCGGATCATGACTTTTCATGTGGGATAATTTCATACACAATAACCGATAGCGGAGACTCCCAATCCCAGTACGTCACATAGTCATATTACAAACAGTGTAGCCTTCCGTAGAGCCCTCCAGCATGCCCCATGGTTCAATGGGGGATTGCCTGCTGGAACTACATGTGTGAATGTTAGGTGAGGACTGCAACAAGCTTTGATTGCTCCTACAATCAAGAAGCCTGCAGACTCCAGATTAAATAAGTGGTTATTTAAGTGGTTCCACCACTGACCCAATTCACGTACGGACCGGGGTCAAGCAAGGCTGTGTCATCGCACCAACGCTCTTCTCGATCTTCCTTGCTGCAATGCTCCATCTCACCCTCAGTAAGCTCCCCGCTGGAGTGGAGCTAATTTACAGAACAAACGGGAAACTGTTCAACCTCCGTCGCCTCCAGTCCAGATCCAAGGTTGTCCCATCCTCTGTCGTCGAATTACAGTATGCAGACGACGCTTGCATCTGCGCTCACTCGGAGGTCGAACTCCAAACCATCGTCAACACCTTCACCAAAGTGCATGAGAGCATGGGCCTTACACTAAACATCCGTAAGACAGAGGTCCTCTACCAACCAACCCCTGCCACACAGTACTGCCCCCCGATTATCAAAATCCACGACAAGGCCTCAGACAACGTGGACCACATTCCATACCTCGGGAGCCTACTGTCAACAAGGGCTGACGTTGACGACGAAGTGCAGCCTTCGGTCGCCTGAGGAAGAGAGTGTTTGAAGACCAGGACTTCAAACCCGGCACTAAGCTCATGGCCTACAGAGCAGCAGTGATACCCACCCTGCTGTATGCCTCAGAGACATGGACCATGTACAGCAGGCACCTCAAAGCACTAGAGAGGTACCACCAATGCTGCCTCCGCAAGATCCTGCAAATCCATTGGCAATATAGGCGCACCAACGTCAGTGTTCTTGCTCAGGCCAACATCCCCAGCATCGAAGCTTTGACCATGCTCAATCAGCTCCGATGGATGGGTCACATTGTCTGCATGCCCGATACGAGACTCCCAAAACAAACGCTCTACTCGGAACTCCGACACGGCAAGAGAGCCCCAGGTGCGCAGAGGAAACGCTTCCAGGACACCCTCAAAGCCTCCTTGAAAAAGTGTAACATCCCCACTGACACCTGGGAATCCCTGGCCCACGACCGCACAAAGTGGAGGAGAAGCATCCAGGAAGGCGCCGAACACCTCGAGTCTCTTCGACGGGAGCAAGCGGAAGCCAATCGCAGGCAGCGCAAGGAGCGCACATCAACCCAAGCACCCCACCCACCCACCCCTTCAACCACCATCTGCCCCACCTTTGACAGAGACTGTAGGACCCGCATTGGACTCATCAGTCACCTGAGAACTCATTTTTAATGTGGAAGCAAGTCATCCTCGGTTCCGAGGGACTGCCTAAGAAGAAGAGAAGAAATAAGGGTAGAGTCCATGATAGGGGAGAGAGTACATGGGCTGTAGGAAGAGATTGAATGGGTGGGTGGAGTGTACACAGACTGTGGGAGGAGATTGAATGGGTGGGTGGAGTCCATGATAGGGGAGCATGTACATGGGCTGTGGGAGGAGACTGAATGGGTGGGCAGAGTCCATGATAGGGGAGAGTGTACATGGGCTGTGGGAGGAGATTGAATGGGTGGGTAGATTTCATGATAGGGGAGAGTGTACATGGGCTGTGGGAGGAGATTGAATGGGTGGGTAGAGTCCATGATAGGGGAGAGTGTACATGGACTGTGGGAGGAGATTGAATAGGTGGGTAGAGTCCATGATAGGGGAGAGTGTACATGGACTGTGGGAGGAGATTGAATGGGTGGGTGGAGTCCATGATAGGGGAGAGTGAACATGGGCTGTGGTAGGAGATTGAATGGATGGGCAGAGTCCATGATAGGGGAGAGTGAACATGGGCTGTGGGAGGAGATTGAATGGGTGGGTGGAGTCCATGATAGGGGAGAGTGTACATGGGCTGTGGGAGGAGATTGAATGGGTGGGTGGAGTCCATGATAGGGGAGAGTGTACATGGGCTGTGGGAGGAGATTGAATGGGTGGGTGAGTCCATGATAGGGAAGAGTGTACATGGGCTGTGGGAGGAGATTGAATGGGTGGGTGGAGTCCATGATAGGGGAGAGTGTACATGGGCTGTGGGAGGAGATTGAATGGGTGGGTAGAGTCCATGATAGGGGAGAGTGTACATGGGCTGTGGGAGGAGATTGAATGGGTGGGTAGAGTCCATGATAGGGGAGAGTGTACATGGGCTGTGGGAGGAGGTTGAATGGGTGGGTGGAGTCCATGATAGGGGAGAGTGTACATGGACTGTGGGAGGAGATTGAATGGGTGGGTGGAGTCCATGATCAGGTAGAGTACATGGGCTGTGGGAGGAGATTGAATGGGTGGGTGGAGTCCATGATAAGGGAGAGTGTACATGGGCTGTGGGATGGGATTGAATGGGTGGGTAGAGTCCATGATAGGGGAGAGTGTACATGGACTGTGGGAGGAGATTGAATAGGTGGGTAGAGTCCATGATAGGGGAGAGTGTACATGGACTGTGGGAGGAGATTGAATGGGTGGATGGAGTCCATGATAGGGGAGAGTGTACATGGGTTCTGGGAGGAGATTGAATGGGTGGGTAGAGTGCATGATAGGGGAGAGTGTACATGGACTGTGGGAGGAGATTGAATAGGTGGGTAGAGTCCATGATAGGGGAGAGTGTACATGGACTGTGGGAGGAGATTGAATGGGTGGGTAGAGTCCGTGATAGGGGAGAGTGTACATGGGCTGTGGGAGGAGATTGAATGGGTGGGGAGAGTCCATGATAGGGGAGCGTGTACATGGGCTGTGGGAGGATAATGAATGGGTGGGTGGAGTACATGATAGGGGAGAGTGTACATTGGTTTTGGGAGGAGTTTGAATGGGTGGATGGAGTCCATGATAGGGGAGAGTGTACATGGGCTGTGGGAGGAGATTGAATGAGTGGGTGGAGTCCATGATAGGGGAGAGTGTACATGGGCTGTGGGAGGAGATTGAATGGGTGGGTGGAGTCCATGATAGGGGAGAGTGTACATGGGCTGTGGGAGGAGATTGAATGAGTGGGTAGAGTCCATGATAGTGGAGAGTGTACATGGGCTGTGGGAGGAGATTGAATGGGTGGGTAGAGTCCATGATAGGGGAGAGTGTACATGTGCTGTGGGAGGAGATTGAATGGGTGGGTAGAGTCCATGATAGGGGAGAGTGTACATGGGCTGTGGGAGGGCATTGAATGGGTGGGTGGAGTCCATGATAGGGGAGAGTGTACATGGGCTGTGGGAGGAGATTGAATGAGTGGGTAGAGTCCATGATAGGGGAGAGTGTACATGGGCTGTGGGAGGAGATTGCATGGGTGGGTAGAGTCTGTGATAGGGGAGAGTGTACATGGGCTGTGGGAGGAGATTGAATGGGTGGGTGGAGTCCATGATAGGGGAGAGTGTACATGGGCTGTGGGAGGAGATTGAATGGGTGGGTGGAGTCCATGATAGGGGAGAGTGTACATGGGCTGTGGGAGGAGATTGAATGGGTGGTTGGAGTCCATGATAGGGGAGAGTGAACATGGGCTGTGGGAGGAGATTGAATGGGTGGGTAGAGTCCATGAGAGGGGAGAGTGTACATGGGCTGTGGGAGGAGATTGAATGGGTGGGTAGAGTCCATGATAGGGGAGAGTGTACACGGGCTGTGGGAGGAGATTGAATGGGTGGGTGGAGTCCATGATAGGGGAGAGAGTACATGGGCTGTGGGAGGAGATTGAATGGGTGGGTGGAGTCCATGATAGGGGAGAGTGTACATGGGCTGTGGGAGGAGATTGAATGGGTGGGTGGAGTCCAGGATAGGGGAGAGTGTACATGGGCTGTGGGAGGAGATTGAATGGGTTGGTGGAGTCCATGATAGGGGAGAGAGTACATGGGCTGTGGGAGGAGATTGAATGGGTGGGTAGAGTCCATGATAGGGGAGAGTGTACATGGGCTGTGGGAGGAGATTGAATGGGTGGGTGGAGTCCGTGATAGGGGAGAGTGTACATGGGCTGTAGGAAGAGATTGAATGGGTGGGTGGAGTGTACACAGACTGTGGGAGGAGATTGAATGGGTGAGTAAAATATACATGGGCTGTGGGAGGAGATTGAATGGGTGGGTGGAGTGTACACAGACAGTGGGAGGAGAATGAATGGGTGAGTAAAATATACATGGGCTGTGGGAGGGGATTGAATGGGTGGGTGGAGTCCATGATAGGAGAGAGTGTACATGGGCTGTGGGAGGAGATTGAATGGGTGGGTGGAGTGTACACAGACTGTGGGAGGAGATTGAATGGGTGAGTAAAATATACATGGGCTGTGGGAGGAGATTGAATGGGTGGGTGGAGTCCATGATAGGGGAGCGTGTACATGGGCTGTGAGAGGAGATTGAAAGGGTGGGTGGAGTGTACACAGACTGTGGGAGGAGATTGAATGGGTGAGTAAAATATACCTGGGCTGTGGGAGGAGATTGAATGGGTGGGTGGAGTGTACACAGACTGTGGGAGGAGATTGAATGGGTGGGTGGAGTCCATGATAGGAGAGAGTGTACATGGGCTGTTGGAGGAGATTGAATGGGTGGGTGGAGTCCATGATAGGAGAGAGTGTGCATGGGCTGTGGGAGGAGATTGAATGGGTGGGTGGAGTGTACACAGACTGTGGGAGCAGATTGAATGGGTAAGTAAAGTATACATAGGTTGTGGGAGGAGATTGATTGGGTGGGTAGAGTCCGTGATAGGGGAGAGTGTATATGGGTTGTGGGAGGAGACTGAATGGGGGCGGGGGTAGAGTCCATGATAGGGGAGAGTGCACACGGTCTGTGGGAGCAGATTGAATGGGTGGGTGGGGTAAGTCCATGATAGGGGAGAGTGTATATGGGTTGTTGGAGGAGATTGAATGGGTGGGTACAGTCCATGATAGAGGAGAGTGTACCTGGGCTGTGGGAGGAGATTGAATGGGTGGGTGGAGTGTACACAGACTGTGGGAGGAGATTGAATGAATGGGTTGAGTGTACATGGACTGTGGGAGGAGATTAAATGGGTGGGTAGAGTCCATGATAGGTGAGAGTGTACATGGGCTGTGGGAGGAGATTGAATGGGTGGGTGGAGTCCTTGATAGGGGAGAGTGCACATGGACTGTGGGAGGAGATTGAATGGGTGGGTAAAGTATACATGGGCTGTGGGAGGAGATTGAATGGGTGAGTAAAGTATACATATCTGTGGGAGGAGATTGAATGGGTGGGTGGAGTCCATGATAGGGGAGAGTGTACCTGGGCTGTGGGAGGAGATTCAGTGGGTGGATACAGCCCATGATAGGGGAGAGTGTATATGGTCTGTTGGAGGAGATTGAATGAGTGGGTACAGTCCATGATAGGGGAGAGTGTACAGTGGTATATGGGTTGTTGGAGGAGATTGAATGGGTGGGTTGTGTCCATGATAGGGGTGAGTGTATATGGGCTGTGGGAGGAGATTGAATGGGTGGGTACAGTCAATGATAAGGGAGAGTGTACATGGGCTGTGGGAGGAGATTGAATGGGTGGGTGGAGTCCATGATAGGGTAGAGTGTACACAGACTGTAGGAGGAGATTGAATGGGTGGGAGGAGTCCATGATCAGAGAGAGTGTACTTAAGCTGTGGGAGGAGATAGAATGGGTAGTTGGAGTCCATGATAGGGGAGAGTGTACCTGGGCTGTGGGAATAGATTAAATTAGTGGGTCGAGTCCATGTTAGGGGAGAGTGTACATGGGCTGTGGGAGGAGATTGAATGGGTGGATGGAGTCCATGATAGTGGAGAGTGTACATGGGCTGTGGGAGGAGATTGAATGAGTGGCTGGAGTCCATGGTAGGGGTGAGTGAACACGGGCTGTGGTAGGAGATTGAATGGGTGGGTGGAGTCCATGATAGGGGAGAGTGTACATGGGCTGTGGGAGGAGATTGAATGGGTGGGGAGAGTCCATGGTAGGGGAGAGTGTACATGGGCTGTGGGAGGAGACTGAATGGGTGGGTAGAGTCCATGATAGGGGAGCGTGTACATGGGCTGTGGGAGGATAATGAATGGGTGGGTGGAGTACATGATAGGGGAGAGTGTACATGGGTTATGGGAGGAGTTTGAATGGGTGGGTAGAGTCCATGATAGGGGAGAGTGTACATGGGCTGTGGGAGGAGATTGAATGAGTGGGTAGAGTCCATGATAGGGGAGAGTGTACATGGGCTGTGGGAGGAGATTGAATGGGTGGGTAGAGTCCATGATAGGGGAGAGTGTACATGGGCTGTGGGAGGAGATTGAATGAGTGGGTAGAGTCCATGATAGAGGAGAGTGTACATGGACTGTGGGAGGAGATTGAATGGGTGGATGGAGTCCATGATAGGGGAGAGTGTACATGGGCTGTGGGAGGAGATTGAATGGGTGGTTGGAGTCCATGATAGGGGAGAGTGAACATGGGCTGTGGGAGGAGATTGAATGGGTGGGTAGAGTCCATGATAGGGGAGAGTGTACACGGGCTGTGGGAGGAGATTGAATGGGTGGGTAGAGTCTGTGATAGGGGAGAGTGTACATGGGCTGTGGGAGGAGATTGAATGGGTGGGTGGAGTCCATGATAGGGGAGAGTGTACATGGGCTGTGGGAGGAGATTGAATGGGTGGTTGGAGTCCATGATAGGGGAGAGTGAACATGGGCTGTGGGAGGAGATTGAATGGGTGGGTAGAGTCCATGATAGGGGAGAGTGTACACGGGCTGTGGGAGGAGATTGAATGGGTGGGTAGAGTCCGTGATAGGGGAGAGTGTACATGGGCTTTGGTAGGAGATTGAATGGGTGGGTGGAGTCCATGATAGGGGAGAGTGAACATGGGCTGTGGGAGGAGATTGAATGGGTGGGTAGTGTCCATGATAGGGGAGAGTGTACATGGGCTGTGGGAGGAGAGTGAATGGGTGGGTAGAGTCCATGATAGGGGAGAGTGTACACGGGCTGTGGGAGGAGATTGAATGGGTGGGGAGAGTCCATGATAGGGGAGAGTGTACATGGGCTGTGGGAGGAGATTGAATGGGTGGGTGGAGTCCATGATAGGGGAGAGTGTACATGGGATGTGGGAGGAGATTGAATGGGTGGGTAGAGTCCATGATAGGGGAGAGTGTACATGGGCTGTGGGAGGAGATTGAATGGGTGGGTGGAGTCCATGATAGGGGAGAGTGTACATGGGCTGTGGGAGGAGATTGAATGGGTGGGTGGAGTCCATGATAGGGGAGAGTGTACATGGACTGTGGGAGGAGATTGAATGGGTGGGGAGAGTCCATGATAGGGGAGAGTGTACATGGGCTGTGGGAGGAGGTTGAATGGGTGGGTAGAGTCCATGATAGGGGAGAGTGTACACGGGCTGTGGGAGGAGATTGAATGGGTGGGTGGAGTCCATGATAGGGGAGAGTGTACATGGGCTGTGGGAGGAGATTGAATGGGTGGGTGGAGTCCATTGTAGGGGAGAGTGTACATGGACTGTGGGAGGAGATTGAATGGGTGGGTGGAGTCCATGATCAGGTAGAGTACATGGGCTGTGGGAGGAGATTGAATGGGTGGGTGGAGTCCATGATAAGGGAGAGTGTACATGGGCTGTGGGAGGAGATTGAATGGGTGGGTAGAGTCCATGATAGGGGAGAGTGTACATGGGCTGTGGGAGGAGATTGAATGGGTGGGTGGAGTCCATGATAGGGGAGAGTGTACATGGGCTGTGGGAGGAGATTGAATGGGTGGGTGGAGTCCATGATAGGGGAGAGTGTACATGGGCTGTGGGAGGAGATTGAATGGGTGGGTGGAGTCCATGATAGGGGAGAGTGTACATGGGCTGTGGGAGGAGATTGAATGGGTGGGTGGAGTCCATGATAGGGGAGAGTGTACATGGGCTGTGGGAGGAGATTGAATGGGTGGGTGGAGTCCATGATAGGGGAGAGTGTACATGGGCTGTGGGAGGGGATTGAATGGGTGGGTGGAGTCCATGATAGGGGAGAGTGTACATGGGCTGTGGGAGGAGATTGAATGGGTGGGTAGAGTCCATGATAGGGGAGAGTGTACATGGGCTGTGGGAGGAGATTGAATGGGTGGGTGGAGTCCATGATAGGGGAGAGTGTACATGGGCTGTGGGAGGAGATTTATGCAACAAATGACCTTTTCTCGTGTTTTTTCTCCTGTCCAATAGATGTTGGAGAAGCTTAGGGGGCAAAATTCATTTGCCTTGCACCTCCTGGTGAAGGGCCCTGATGGGGCGCAAAGCAACTTGCGCCCAGGCGCGATGCCACCAGCGCCTCCCACGAAATTCAGCGGGAGGTTAGCGGCGGCAGTAGCCAGTAGTGCCCTGTGGTGCCCCGGCTGCAAACTTTGGTCGTGTCCCCCGATGTACCGCTGGACGCTATATCTGACAGAGTCAGGGGGGCGTACGAGTGGCTGGGGCTGCGATAATTAAAGGGGAGGTCCCAGGCAGCCATTTCTTCTGCTGGCCGCCTGCCAGCACCTGCCTCCTCTGCCGTCCCCCCCACGGGGCGCTGGCCCCGATCCGTCAGCCCAGCACTCCTTTTGAGTGCCGGGCTCTTTTACCGGCACCCCGCTCCCTGTTGGCCCAGCGCTGTGCAAGGCCCCTCCCCTTTAATAAGGGGAGGAAGGCCTGCAGTACCACGGCGCGATGTACCGGTGCACAGTGCACTGCGACATGTAGCACCGTGATATTCCCTGGGAGCGCCCCAAGAGGGAGGAGGAGCGGTTCCAGTTGCGTCCCGCCTCCTGCTTGGGGCGCTGCCATTGAATTTCGGGCGCGGGGTCTGGTGAAATTAACGCCCCAAAGGAGGCACGACCGAATTTTTGCCCGTTAGTTTAGTCAAGAACATTGTGTGCTTTCCAATGGTCCTCTTTCATTGTTTTAATTTTAAATAATTTTAAATGTTTCCACTTGTGGTGAAGTTCAAAACTAGGGGCCATAAATATTAGTTAGTCACTAATAAATCCAATAGGGAATTCAGGAGAAGCTTCTTTACCCAGAGAGTGGTGAGAATGTGGAACTCGCTGCCACAGGGAGTGGTTGAGATGAATAACATTATTCATTTTAGGGGAAACCAGATTAACACACGAGGGAGAAAGGAATAGAAGGTTATACTGATCGGGTTAGATCAGTGGCAGGCAAAATACGGGCCGCTATCTGCTGGACGGGACAGAAATAGAATGCAAGCCGGAGTTTGAGCTGCACATTCGTCTAAGTCGATTCATGGCTGCTCATTTCAATGACTCTTTTACTGAGGAAAGAGACCGGCGCTGCATCTTTCCACTCCCGGTACCCAGAGTATGCTGGCAGGGGGGTTCTCATCGCCGTCTGAGACATGGGAGTGGAACCCGGAGCACGAGCTCTCCAGGTAATGGCACGCGGTTGTAGTTCAGGCCTTGCGAAGCCTCGGGCTCCCGTACTCAGCACACTAAAAAGAGGAAACCTCTCGTCGGAGGCCCTGCAGTCTCGAGCCGCATAGACTTTCAATACAACATGTAATCGATCGATCAATCATTTCATTCATTTAATAACAGAAGATTTTACTATTTTACACTACAGTTTGTGTATTTAAGATAGTATGTGACTACTATCTGATTGGGAGGGTAGAAGTGGGTTGGCCTGTTTCAAATTTACCAATTTAACACTTTGCTCTCACCAACGTGCGTGGTATCTCTTCCAGCGGCCTGCGTGGGACCTCGTGATTGGTGCATGACCGTGTGGCCGCGCACCTTCGGGGGAACATTGGTGCGCGGCCCTCAACAGCTCACCAAAACTTGTTAAGTGGCCCCTGTAAAGTCTGTGGGTTGTTTAGTTAATTAATACACAGACTCCAAGAGTAACTTGAAACAGGACTTTACTATTCGAAGGTCAGGGCGAATCTGCCCAATAAATCCTGACACAGCACTTATATACCGGTGTGGTCACCATCGGTATTACAGTATACAGAAGCCAACAAAGTAGTGCAACACCTAAAGTAGTTCTCTTAAAGGTGGACGGTTACATACAATAGTTCTCTTAAAGGTAGACGGGTACATACACTACAATCCTCCCTTTTTAGCTTACAACATACTGATCCCCCATTAAACATACATTATAACATATATACAACTTTATGCAAGACAGTTCACAGATTCAGTCTCTCTGGAGGTTTCCGGACTCTGTCCGGATAACGCCTCGGTGGTGTCGTAACTCCCGGCGGGGTAGTAGGTGCTTCTGGCAAGGTCGATTCGGCTTGAAGGACAGTGTCAGGTTCATCTGATTCCAGTATTACCAGATCGGAGGTAGGTGTTCTGGGTATCTCTGTCTCAACATTAACCGTGTAAGGTGGTGGAGTAGGCTGGCCATTTGTGGCTGACCCTATGATCTGGTCAACATGGCGCCTTATTATACTGTCCCCAATGTCCACCGTATACATCAACGGCCCTAGCCTTTTTCCAATAGTTCCAGGCTGCCATTTCTCGGTACGGTAGTCCCGGGCCAAAACTTGTTGACCTATCTGAAAAGATCTAGTTGGCCTTTCATTCATACCCTGGAATTGCCGGTTCTCTACGTCCCTTCTGACATTTGGTTTAAGCAAATCCAGCCGGCATCTTAGTCGTCTATTAAAAAACATAATGGCGGGAGTTTGATTTGTGACCGCATGTGTTGCATTCCTGTACGCCAACAAGAAGCTATCCACCTTATGTTGTAAGTTAATGGCTTCATTACCCATGGCCTTTATGGCCTTCTTGAAGGTCTGGACAAACCTTTCGGCCAATCCATTGGAGGCGGGATGGTATGGGGCTGACGTGTAGTGCTTAACCCCATTGCTCTTTAAGAATTTCTTGAATTCTTCGGACGCAAATTGCGGTCCATTATCAGAACAGATCTGTTCCGGCAGCCCATTCCTAGCAAACATGGTCCTTAACACTGTGATGGTTTTTTCCGTGGTGGTGGTGGACATCTTTATTACCTCCGGCCACTTGGAGTGTGCATCCACCGCTATTAGAAACATTGAGTCCATAAATGGACCAGCAAAGTCGATGTGTACCCTTTGCCAAGGAGATGAGGGCCACTCCCATGGATGCAGAGGAGCCTGTGGTGGCGCGTTTTGGACCTTCTGGCATCCTAGACAGCTCTTAGTGATTTCTTCGATGTCCCCATCAATGCCTGGCCACCACACAAACGCTCTTGCTAGGTTCTTCATTTTCACTCCACCCAGATGTCCCTCGTGCAGCTCCTTTAACACCTTCTGTTGAAGTTTGGGTGGAATCACCACTCTAGATCCACACATCAGGGTTCCTCGACACACTGACAGCTGTTCTTTTCTCTGCGAAAATGCTGGCAGCGTTGGTTCGCCCTGTGCTGGCCATCCCTCCACCGTTAAATCATAGACTCGTGAGAGAGTCGGGTCATTTCTTGTTTCGTTTTCGATCATCGAATTTGTTACTGGTAGACATTCCACTATGGATGAGTGGAACATCTCTACCGGGTCCACTGTAGTCGCTTCTTCTACTATCGGCAATGGCAAGCGCGATAACCCATCAGCATTTCCATGCTGTTTGGACCTTTTGTATTCGATGTCATATTGGTGTGCCCCAAGCAACACGGACCACCTCTGTAACCTTTGCGCTGTCATGGTGGAAACGGCCTTGTTAGGGTTGAATATGGACACCAACGGCTGGTGGTCTGTCAGTAATGTGAACTTCTTGCCCTGCAGGTAATGATTGAATTTCTTTACGCCCCACACAAGGCTTGGGCCTCCCTATCTATTTGAGCATAATTTCGCTCCGCGGAGGTCAATGATCGGGACGCGAATGCCACTGGCCTTTCCGAGCCATTTGGTAACTTGTGTGAAAGTACTGCTCCAATTCCATAGGGGGAAGCATCACAAGCTAGACGAAGAGGTAACGTTGGGTTGAAATGAGCCAACACTTCTTCAGAGGTAATCAACGCCTTGCTTCTGCGAAAGGCCTTTTTACATTCCTCACTCCACTTCCATGGTACTTCTTTCCGCAACAGAGCATTCAGCGGATGCAGCACCGTGGATAGATTCGGCAGAAACTTGTGATAATAATTAATCAACCCCAAGAATGATCTTAACTGTGATACGTTTTCCGGAGCGGGGGCCTTCACGACAGCTTCTATCTTGTCAGGTGACTTGTGCAGCCCCTCTCGGTCAATGACATGACCGCAGTACGAGATCCGTTTTTGGAAGAACTCACATTTCTTGCGATTAACTCGAAGGCCATATTCCTTCAACCTAGTGAGCACCAGTTTCAAATTTGTGAGGTGTTCTTCCTCGTCTTCTCCCGTAATCAGGATATCATCTAAGTAACACTGCGTGCTTGGAATTCCTTGTAATACCTGCTCCATGGCCCTCTGCCAAATTGCTGGAGCCGAAGCTACCCCAAAAACCAGTCTATTATAACGATACAAGCCTCTGTGTGTGTTGATGGTGAGGTACTGACGCGACTCTTCCTCGACTTCCATTTGTAAGTATGCCTGTGCCAGGTCTATCTTGGTGAAGTGTTTCCCTCCAGCCAACGAAGCAAAGATATCTTCAATCCGCGGAAGCGGGTATTGTACCGTGTGAAGCACCGGATTCACTGTGATCTTGAAGTCTCCGCAGATGCGGACCTTCCCCGGTCCCCCTGGCTTGTTACTTGGTGAAGACTTCATGACGGGAACAATGGGCGTGGCCCACTCACTCCAGCCCACTTTTGACAGTACCCCTGATCGTTCAAGTTCTTCCAGTTCTGCCTCCACAGCAGGTCGTATCGCGTAAGCTTCGTCTAATATTCTGGACAACCGTTCAGGTTTGACATCTTCCTTTCCGGAATCTACTGTCATGGTGTTTAGTGAATGCCAGTCTATCTTTATTTTCCTGATCCACTCCCGTCCCAGAAGTGGTGGACCTCCCTCAGGCAACACATACAGGTCCATCCTTTGGTGCTCTTTGTCCTTGTATCTCACCTTGACTTCTATCTTTCCGATGGGGTATACTTTGTGCCCCGTGTATGTCTTCAATACTAGTTCCGTATCCCGTAGGGGAATATGCTTGAATAACTTTTTATAATCATGCTTATTCATGACCGTCAATGCCGATCCGGTGTCCACTTCCATTTTCACTTGGACTTTTGCAATCTGTAGTGTGATCCAGATAGCTTGTCGGTCAGCTTCATTACTCACATTGTGAATTCTCAGACTATCCAGTTCCTTGCAGTTGGAGTGTGAGTCCGAATTCTGTTCTTCCGGACTCTTCCTAGTCACCTCATGTACCTTTCTGTACCTCTTTTGTAGTGACTCATTATTGTTGGTCTTCTTTCCTGACCGGCATACCTTAGCTATGTGACCGAGCTTGCCACATTTCCTACATTCCTGGTTTTTAAACCAGCATTGGTTCTGGTCATGTGTTGTCTTCCCACAACGATAGCATTTCGTTGTACCCGAAGTAATTTGCTGCACCCTGAGTGCCGCTGCCTTTAGCTGCATTTCCGCCGTTCCTTTCGCTGCAGCTTCGTTCGATGCAGCAATAAGGACAGCCTTCTCAAGTGTAAGGTCGTTCTCTTCGAGCAGTCGTTTTTGTGTTTCTTCCTTCGACATTCCGCACACGAATTTGTCTCGCAATGCCTCTGTCAGATTCCCTCCAAACTGGCAGTGTTTCGCTAGTCTACGCAGTCGACCAAGTATTCTGCGTTGCTTTCATCCTTCCGTTGCGTTCTCGCATAGAATTTGAATCGTTCCGCCAACATCAACGGTGTGGGGTTCAAGTGATCCTTCAGAACAGTCACAATATCATCGAAAGTCTGATCCGCCGGTTTAGCTGGTGCTAGTAGATGCTTCAAGAGCCCGTATGTCTTCGCGCCCATCGCGTTTAGCAAGGTTATAGCTTTGTCATCTTCTTCTATTTTATTGGCCTCACCATAGATCTCAATGCGTTCCACATACGTGGCCCAGTCTTCTACCTCGGAATTAAAATCGTTGATGTTACCACGCTTAGGCATCTTCCTCTCTTCCTGATAACACCACGGATTATTTCTTTAAATTTTCTTTTTTTTTCAAGATGGCGGTTCCCGTGAAAATGGCGGTTTCCCGCGCTTATCTTCTTCCCCGTCTAATGGTGGCTTCCCGTGTTTCTTCCCCTGGCGGGAGGGGTACACTTTCCCCATGGGCGACGGCCGCTGGCTTTCAGGTTCACAGCCTGCGCGTCGGCTTCAGTGCTTTCCCTTTTCTCGGCAGGGCAACCGGCGCTGGGTACACCCCGTTGACGGCGAACAGTTTCAGCCACTGGGCTGGCTCTCGCTCAGTTCCCCTTGCTCGGGCTCTGTCTCTCTCCCGCTCGCTCGGCTCTACCGGCGCTGGGTACACCCCGTTGACGGAGAACAGTTTCAGCCGCTGGACTGGCTCTCGCTCAGTCTCCCTTGGTCGGCTCTGCCTCTCCCGCTCGCTCGGCTCCCAATCGCGCCTCCCAGCCCTCTCGCAGTCCGGTGCTTCCCTCCCCGGCTGCGGCTGAGTTTATCTCTTCCCGCGCCTATGTTCCCGGTCGCAGCGCTTCGTGGCTTCGGTCGCTGCCCGGCCTTTTTCGCCGATCGCGGTCTAGCTGTCTCACGACGCCGTTGCGTCCCCCAGCCTGTCTGTACCACGGCTTCCTTGCTCCACGCTGCCCCAGTCTCAGCGCCTCTGGACCCGACTTCTGTCCGGCTCCTTTCCCCCTCGACCGTGGTCGAGTGCACCGCCCTTATCCTCCGGTTATTCTTTTTACTTTCCCTTACTCACAGTCACCGTGGCCGCCTTGCTTCTCGTGCTGATCGGCTCACTCCTCACCATGGCAGAAGGGACAGTCAGTGCCTGTTGCTGATGGAAGTCTTTGTCTCTGAATTCTTCCTCCTTTCCAGCTCTGCAGACTCGAGTTTTCTCCCAGCAGAATGACGAGGGCGGTTGCCTCTTCTCGACGCTCGTTAACTGCTTCGGAATTATTGTTGCCGCAGGGTACGATCGAACTCGTCGCCACTGTAAAGTCTGTGGGTTGTTTAGTTAATTAATACACAGACTCCAAGAGTAACTTAAAACAGGACTTTACTATTCGAAGGTCAGGGCGAATCTGCCCAATAAATCCTGACACAGCACTTATATACCGGTGTGGTCACCGTCGGTATTACAGTATACAGAAGCCAACAAAGTAGTGCAACACCTAAAGTAGTTCTCTTAAAGGTGGATGGTTACATACAATAGTTCTCTTAAAGGTAGACGGGTACATACACTACAGCCCCCAACCCAAATAATTGCCCAGCCCTGTGAAGAAGCACCGGCATTGACCAGTTGGGCCAAATGAGCTGTTTCTGTGCTGTACATTCTATGTAATTTCTATGTAATCTAAGTCAGGGGTTCTCAACCGGCTGATCACGGCCTCCTAGTGGTCCACGAGAAGGTTTCAAGGGGTCTGCAAAATCTTCGGATTGTTTCTAAAATGATTTCACGTTGACTTCCTGTTGCTTTATATTCAATGATCATCGGGTGTATTACTGTCGATGATGTGGTTCGCTCAAAGCCATTGTCTTTCTGTGGACAGATGCAGGGTTTACAAATCCCTGTCAAGGACGAAGGTCTCAGACAGATTTTAGTGTGTGTATATACAAGAGACAAAGAGGTCCGGTTGTGCAGAGGCTGAAAGACAAAGGCGCGAGTGGACCAGCAACATTGCGTCCTTCACCAATCCGGGCAGCAGGTGAAGGACGATGGTCTTCCAGCATCCCGTGACACTGTGAGACAGGCTTTGGGGAGCAGTGACTGTGGCTTTTGTAACCGGCTTATTGACTAAAATGATTAACATTGAACGTTGAGATGTTCAGTTCGACTGGTTTGGTGTTTCAGCAAGTTTCCAGATGTGAGAAGCAGAATCACAGTTTATCATTGTGAGACTATCGCAAAGCGTGGAGATTTAAATATTAATCTACTTCGGAAAGAAGATTTGATAGAGGGTAATTTTCGATCATGTTAAAGTTGCAGATTACTAATATACATAATGTGCCCGGTTTATCTCAATAACTCTCTTAAGTTTACAAAAACCAGTGAATTTATTAAAGACATTAGTAGCTTGCTTGCCGTATTTTCAGTAAATAAACACAACCATTAAGAATCCTGCCAAATTTGTTAAGACAACCTTTAGCTTCGAACACAGATTTGTGTGGTGATAGTTACCCTCCGCCCCGGTAGGGGGCGACGGAGGGTAAACAGAGACAGGAAATGAATAAAGAAGCCTCGTGTTTGTGGTGTATGTAACCTGTTCCACCTTAAGAGAACTTAAGCCTGTTCCACCTTAAGAGATGTACTACTTTCTCTGGCTGCTGTATACGTAATACCGGTGGTGACCACACCGGTATATAAGCACTGTGTAGTAATATTGTATTCAGTATAGTCCCTACCTCCAACCAGTAAAGACCTGTTGAATTTACTCTTGTAGTCTGTGTAGTAATTATCACTATAACACACAGACTTAACAGTGGCGACGAGTCCGATTCTTACCCTGCGGCAGTTATTTCCACGGCGGCTTCGTCCACAGACAGGACGTCGAAGAGAGGTTTCCACCCTCATCACCCTACTGGAAGACACATCGAGCGGCAGGCATCGAGGAACCGGAGTGCAGAAGACATCCTGACCTCGAAGCCTCCATCAGCGACTGTCAGCTTCTTCTTTCTACCTCGGTGGTGGGTAAGCCGGGCAGCGACGCGACAGAAAGTCAACCGCGTTGGCTGTACAGACAGGGCTGGGAAGACGGAGGAATAAGGGCGGTGAGATCGATCGCGACCGGAGATACGGGCCGGGCCGCTTTCGAGCGAGAGGCGCAGCGCGGGGACATCGATCGCGACCGGAGATAAGGGCCGCATTCGGGCTAAAAGGCACAGCGTCTGGGGAAACTGAAGGCACGAGAGCCGCGGAGCGGAGACAGCGTCGGGGGACGGTTGAAGACCGCCAAGCGCGGGAAAACCGCCATTTTGTGGGCGGAGGATGACGACGACAAGAGCGGGAAGCCGCCATCTTGGATAACATAAAAATACAATAAATTGCAACGATGCCTAAACATGGGAACATTAATACCTTTGATAGTGACATCGAAGATTGGGCCATGTATGCAGAACGCATACAAAATTATTGTAAGGCAAATAAAATTCCTGATGCAGGTAAAGCACTAACATTATTAAATTTAATGGGTGCGAAGACATACGGGCAATTGAAACACCTTGTATCACCAGATGAACCGGCGGATAAGATGTTCGAGGAGATTGTTACTGTCCTGAAAAATCATCTAAACCCCACGCCGCTGATGCTAGCGGAACGATTTAAATTTTACGACAGAAGGCAGCTGCAGAATGAAAGCAATGCTGAATATTTGATGGAATTACGTAAGCTAGCAAAATATTGTCAGTTTGGAACGGGACTGACAGAGGCACTACGAGATAAATTTGTGTGTGGTTTATTTAAACAGGATACACAAAAGCGACTGCTCGAGGAGAATGAGCTGACGCTTGAGAAGGCGGTCACTATGGCAGCAGCACACGAAGCCGCAGCGAGAGGCACGGCAGTAATGCAGCTACGGTCACCGGAACTCGGTACAAACAAATTGGGTTTGAGCTCTGTCAAATGTTATCGTTGTGGAAAGACAACGCACGATCAGAACCAGTGTTGGTTTAAAAACCAAGAATGCAGAACGTGTGGCAGGCTTGGCCACATAGCTAAAGTATGCCGGTCAGGAAAGAAGACCAGCAACAAAAAGTCACCGCAAGGAAAATACGCAAAGGTACACAAGGTGACAAAGAACAGTTTGACCGAACAGAAGTCAGATTCAGACGCTAGCAGTAATGAACTGGATAGCTTAAGAGTACACAACGTTGGTAAGGATGCAGATCTCCAGACAATTTGGGTCACTCTTCAGATAGCAGGAGTCCAAGTAAAAATGGAATTGGACACTGGATCGGCATTGACGGTCATGAATAAGAAAGATT
This sequence comes from Somniosus microcephalus, assembly GCF_052327205.1. NCBI lineage: Eukaryota > Metazoa > Chordata > Chondrichthyes > Squaliformes > Somniosidae > Somniosus > Somniosus microcephalus. The sequence continues at coordinate 8,447,908 of NC_141001.1, read as the reverse complement.
ACAGAAGGTTATTCCAACATATTCCCCTACAGGATACGGAGATTATATTGAAAACATACACGGGGCAAAGAGTGTACCCCATCGGAAAAATAGAGGTAGAAGTGGTCCACAAGGGCGAAGAAAGCCAAGTAATGGACTTATATGTGCTACCTGAAGGAGGTCCACCACTACTAGGATGGGAGTGGATTAGGAAAATGAATATGGACTGGCACTCCTTGAAGGCACTAACGGTAGATTCCGGGGAAACAGATGTCAAACCTAAACGATTGTCCAGAATATTGGATGATGCTAAAGAGGTGTTCCAGCAGGGACTGGGAACACTGAGAGGAATTACGGCAAACATCAAGATTGATGAACATGCACAACCAAAATTTTTTAAAGCCAGACCGGTACCCTATGCAATACGACCTACTGTTGAAGCGGAACTGGAAGCACTAGAACGTTCAGGTGTACTGTCTAAGGTAGATTGGAGTGAGTGGGCTACGCCCATTGTTCCCATTATGAAACGTCCTGCGAGCAACAAGCCAGGAGATCCAGGGAAGGTTCGCATCTGTGGAGATTTCAAAATCACCGTTAATCCGGTGCTTCACACGGTGCAGTATCCGCTTCCACGGATTGAGGATATTTTCGCTTCATTGTCTGGCGGGAAACACTTCACCAAGATAGACCTGGCGCAGGCGTACTTGCAGATGGAGGTTGAGGAAGAGTCACGCCAATACCTCGCGATCAACACGCATCGAGGGTTGTACCGGTACAATAGGCTGGTTTTTGGAGTGGCATCGGCTCCAGCAATTTGGCAGAGGGCCATGGAGCAGGTATTACAGGGAATTCCAGGCACACAATGTTACCTGGACGATATTCTGATCACAGGTGATGGTGATGAACAACATCTCGCAAACTTGGAACTGGTGCTCAACAGACTGAAAGAGTATGGACTTAGAGTAAATCGGCAGAAATGTGAGTTCTTCCAGAAGCGGATCTCGTACTGTGGCCATGTCATTGACCGGGAGGGGCTTCATAAGTCTCCTGACAAGATTGAGGCAGTTGTAAAGGCTCCCGCTCCGGAGAATGTCTCTCAGTTGAGGTCGTTTCTAGGATTAATTAGCTATTACCATAAATTTCTGCCAAATCTATCCACGGTACTGCACCCATTAAACGCTCTTTTACAGAAAGGGGTACCATGGGAATGGGGCGAAAACTGTAAGAAGGCATTTCGCAAAAGCAAAGAATTGATCACCTCAGAGGAAGTGTTGGCTCACTTCAACCCGACACTGCCTATTCGGTTGGCTTGTGATGCTTCTCCATATGGTATTGGGGCAGTACTCTCACACAAGTTGCCAAATGGCACGGAAAGGCCAGTCGCGTTTGCATCCAGATCATTGACCTCCGCTGAGCGCAACTATGTGCAGATCGATAGGGAGGCTCTTAGCCTTGTATGGGGAGTGAAGAAGTTTAATCATTACCTGCAGGGCCAAAAATTCACACTTCTGACAGACCATCAACCGTTGGTATCCATTTTTAACCCTAAGAAGGGTGTTTCGGTGATGACAGCGCAGCGTCTCCAGAGATGGTCTCTTTTCCTAGGGGCACATCAATATCAAATAGAATTCAAAGGTACGAAACAGCATGGCAATGCTGATGGGCTGTCGCGCCTGCCACTACCTGAAGAAGAAGAGACGACGAAAGTTGACCCTGTTGAGTTATTTCATTCGACCATCATCGAGTGTTTACCAGTCACCAATGCAAGTATTGAAAGAGAAACCAGGAACGACCCGACACTGTCCAGAGTCTACGAGGTGACAGTGAAAGGATGGCCAACACGGGGTGATCCTCTGTTACCGGCATTTTTGGCAAGGCGAGACCAGCTGTCCGTCTGCCATGGTACCTTGATGTACGGGACAAGAGTGATTATTCCTCCCAAGTTAAGGGAAAGAGTTTTAAACGAACTGCACGAAGGTCATCTGGGGGTAGTTAAAATGAAAAGTCTTGCTAGGGCTTATGTATGGTGGCCGGGTATTGACCAACAGATTGAGGAGTTAACGAAAAGCTGCGCTGGGTGCCAAAAAGTGCAAAATGCACCTCCGATAGCACCGCTACACCCATGGGAATGGCCTTCAGCCCCATGGCAACGCGTACACATTGACTTTGCTGGTCCATTCATGGACTCCAAGTTCCTAATCGCGGTGGACGCACATTCCAAATGGCCAGAAGTCATCAAGATGAATACCACTACTTCAGAAAAGACAATTGCGGTGTTAAGAACAATATTCGCAAGGAACAGATTGCCAGAACAGATCTGTTCGGACAACGGACCACAGTTTGTATCGGAAGAATTCCGACAATTCTTAAAGAAGAATGGAGTAAAACATTATACCTCTGCCCCATATCATCCGGCGACAAACGGGTTGGCTGAAAGATTTGTCCAGACATTCAAAAAGGCAATTAAGGCCATGAACGATGATCAGATTCCGCTGCAACACAAGGTCGACAAGTTCCTGATGTCATATCGAAACGCCGATCATGCAGTGACTAACCAAAGTCCTGCCATGATGTTTTATAACAGGAGGTTGCGGTCCAAGTTGGACTTGTTAAAACCAAATGTGCGGAGGGAAGTGGAAAACAAACAGTTTCGGCATATTAACAACAAGACCACTCGAACTTTCGACGTAGGACAACCAGTGTTGGCAAGGGGCTATGGAAATGAAAAATGGCAGTCCGGAACAATTCGGGCCAGACAAGGACCTCTGATGTACACAGTAGATATTGGTCATAATGTGATAAGGCGTCATGCGGATCAACTGGTAGAGTCAAGAGCAAGGGTCGAACCCATGGTTGTGACAGAGACAACTGTGGAAGACGTTAATGAACCTGAAGCATCTACCTCGGCAGGGAATGTGCTTGATGATGATGACACCCAATACATTGGAAACCAAATAGAGGAGGCACCTCAACAACAAGAATCAGAGATTACTGAGAGGCGTTATCCAAGCTGCATCAGAAAGCCTCCTGAGAGACTGAACCTTTGAACTGTTATACCTGAAGTTATATATGTATATATGTTATTATGTTATGTTAAATGGGGATATGACTGTTAAGCTAAAAAGGGAGGATTGTGGTGTATGTAACCTGTTCCACCTTAAGAGAACTTAAGCCTGTTCCACCTTAAGAGATGTACTACTTTCTCTGGCTGCTGTACACGTAATACCGGTAATATAAGCACTGTGTAGTAATATTGTATTCAGTATAGTCCCTACCTCCAACCAGTAAAGACCTGTTGAATTTACTCTTGTAGTCTGTGTAGTAATTATCACTATAACACACAGACTTAACAGTGTTGATGGCTGAAGGAATACATCCCGTGTCCGTGTGTTGAGCACATTACATGGTGACAGAAGTGGCAAGTACCCGAAATACCCTTGTTAAAGACTGTCTGCGTCAACGGAACTAACTTTCCCGGTGAAACCAGTCAGCTCCCGGTGAGTGAAAGTTTACGATACGGGTGTAGCATAGTAGCTAGTTAAGCCAGGATGGAGATAAACAAGAGAGACTGAAAAAAAAAAAGTGTACTTACCCCACGTTGCTTACTATCATGGCCACTCAAAGTCCTGCATTCTTTCAGATTTCTCCCCCCTCCGAATTTGATTTTACACGGCCAGAAGAGTGGCCGTTGTGGCTCAGCAGATTTGAACGCTTCAGACAGGCTTCAGGCCTTGATAAACAGTCACAGAAAAAACAGGTCAACACGCTATTATATTCCATGGGAGCGGAGGCTGAAGCGATCGTCCGGTGCAGGAATATTACGGCTGATCAACTGAACAGCTATGACACAGTTAAAACGGAGTTGTCTAATTATTTCATCCCGTGGAGGAATTTGATATTCGAACGCGCAAGATTCCATAGGCGCGTGCAGGAGAGAGGGGAATCGGGTGATAGCTTCATCAAAGCGCTATATGAGCTCATAGAACACTGTGAATATGGAGCTATGCGGGACGAACTAATTCATGACAGATTGGTTGTTGGACTAAGGGATCTTAAACTCTCTGAAAAATTACAGATGGATCCAGACCTCACAGTTGACAAAGCAAAAACACAGGTTTTCCAAAGTGAAGCAATAAAGAAACAGCAATCAATGCTTCAGAAAGATAGTAATGAGGAGGAGGAGTCCATTGAAACCATAAGTGCCCCCCGACAATCAGACCCCAAAAACATTTTTCTACCAAATCAAGACAAACTGATGCACATGAATATGTACAGAGGCCTCGCACTGGAACTCAAACTGGAACACATTTCCAACCACAAAAGTCGAGTTGCAGATGGTGTGGCCGGAGTACACACAATAGACAAATCTGCCCAGCCAAAGACGTTAGCTGCAGGAATTGCCAGAAAAAGGGACATTTTGCTGCAGTTTGCCGATCCACACCTGCGGTTGCTGAAATATCAGAGGACGACGACAATGAGATAGCGTTCCTGGGGTCAATTGGAGATGGGCAGGACCAGCCGTGGACCATCACCCTAAGCCTGTGTGGTCACATGACTGAATTCAAAATCGATACAGGGGCTGATGTCACTGTTATCCCAGAGTGCCTCTACAACGACCTAGGTCAAGAGGCTCTTCAGAGCACCACTAAGATTCTCCAGGGGCCTGGTCAAGTCCCGTTGAATGTCAGAGGAAAATTTTCAGCTACCCTGACCCGTGGTCCACGGTCTACAAAACAGGATGTGTATGTGGTACGCGGTCTACGAACAGTGCTCCTCGGTCGCCCCGCCATCATTTCCCTGCGTCTGGTGTCCAGGTTGGACCCACAAGTAGCAGAGACAGTATCTACGGACCTCGAACGGGAGGTCAGACAGCGGTTCCCCAGACTGTTTCAAGGCATTGGGCGACTGCAAGAGGAGTATCACATTCGCCTCAAGCCGGATGCTAAACCTTTTGCTCTCTCTACACCCCGACGTGTCTCGCTGCCCCTTATGCCCAAAGTTAAGGAGGAACTCACCCACATGGAGCAACTGGGGATAACTGCAAGAGTTGAGGAACCCACAGCCTGGTGCTCCGGAATGGTTGTAATCCCAAAACCCAACAAAAAAATCAGAATCTGCGTAGACCTAACAAAACTCAATGAAAGTGTCTGTAGAGAGCTGCATCTCTTACCCTGCGTAGAGCACACTCTGGGGCAGCTGAAAGATGCAAAGGTTTTTACAAAGCTTGACGCTCAATCTGGTTTCTGGCAAATATCCTTGTCAGAGGAGTCAAAACGTCTCACCACGTTCATCACGCCATTCAGACGTTACTGTTTCCACAGACTGCCCTTTGGAATATCCTCCGCCCCTGAGCATTTCCAGCGCCGCATGTCCCGCCTCCTTGAGGGACTTGATGGTGTCTTATGCCAAATGGATGATGTGTTGGTGTTTGGCGCAACCCAAGAACAGCACGATCAGCGACTTTTTGCAATTCTCAGTAAACTACAGCAAGCTGGACTTACTCTTAACTCCAAATGTGAATTCACCAAAACGCAGGTGAAATTTCTCGGCCAGGTCATCGATGGGACCAGTGTCAGAGCAGATCCTGACAAAGTCAAGGCCCTCGCACACATGGCCGCGCCAAGGAATGTTTCTGAAATACGCCGCTTCATGGGCCTGGTCAATCACTTGGGCAAATACATACCCCATCTAGCCGATAAAACCAAGCCACTCCGGGATCTCCTCAACAGGCAGACCTCATGGTATTGGGGACCCCAGCAGTCCCAAGCTTTCACTGAGATAAAGACGGAGCTAACCACCCCGCCAGGCCTTGCACTGTATGACCCCAATGCACTCACTAAAGTGTCAGCTGATGCCTCATCGTTTGGCTTGAGTGCAGTCCTTTTACAAAAGAGACCTGACACTGACTGGCGCCCTGTAGCCTATGCTTCACGAGCCCTTTCAAAAACAGAGCAGCGCTATGCGCAGATTGAAAAAGAGGCCCTGGCCATTACATGGGCGTGTGAGCACTATAGAGACTTCCTAATAGGCCGAAATTCCAGGTCGAAACAGATCACAAGCCCCTCCTTACACTATTGGGATCTAAAAACCTGGACGAGTTGTCCCCCCGCATTCAGCGCTTTTGGATGCGACTCATGCACTTTCACTTCACTATATCACATGTGCCAGGGAAGAGCCGAGCAACTGCCGATGTCCTCTCCAGGGCTCCCTACCAGCCGCCGGTGGATGATTCCCCTGAGGTGCAGTGCATAGAGAATTATGTACACTCAATACTCACTGCACTGCCCATTACCGAGAAATGCCTGGCTGCACTTCGTCAAGAACATGAAACGGATGAACTACTTCGTCAGGTCTTCGTATACTGCCGTGAGGGCTGGCCAGATCATGCGAAACTTGACAGCGCTCTTAGACCTTACGCGGCCGTTTCAGGTGACCTCACTATTGCACAAGGATTGCTGCTACAAGGGTGCCGGTTGGTCATTCCAGCATCAATGCAGAAAGACATTCTGGACAAACTGCATGATGGCCATCAAGGGATCACAAAATGCAGAGCACGAGCCAGGTGTTCTGTCTGGTGGCCTGGATTAAGCGGTCAACTACAACATAAAGTACAACAATGCCCAAGCTGCACCCAAATGAGACAACAACCACCAGAGCCATTGATTCCAGATGACACTCCTGAGGGCCCATGGCAGAAGGTTGGGGCTGATCTATTTCATTTGGATAACTCAACTTACCTGGTAATGTTTGACTACTTCTCTAAGTTCATTGAAGTTATCAAGCTCCTCTCCACCACCTCACATGCAGTCGTTGAATGTATGAAATCCTGCTTTGCCTGCCTAGGGGTCCCCCTGCTTGTCCGAACAGATAATGGCCCCCAATTTGCCTCGGACACCTTTTGCTCATTTGCCGACAGCTGGGACTTCACCCATGTCACATCCAGTCCTCTGTATCCTCAAAGCAATGGGGCTGCCGAGCGCGCTGTCCAGACAGTCAAACAGCTTTTAAAAAAGTCACCTGACCCATATCGGGCACTCCTTGCATACCGCTCCACACCTCTTTCTAGCGGATTCAGCCCTGCTGAGTTGCTACAAGGCAGAAAACTTCGTACAACCGTGCCAACTATGCCATCACTCCTGACCCCAGGCTGGCCCGACCTCCAGAATGTTACAGACAAGGACAAACAATCTAAACTAAGACAACAGGCCAACTTTAACAGTCACCACAGAGCTAAGCCCTTGTGTCCACTCCTTCCAGGTGACTATGTGTGGATACGTGACTCCCGCAAAAGAGGCATTGTGCAAGGACAGGCCAACACCCCAAGATCGTATCTGGTTGATATCCAGGGCCAGATTGTTCGCAGGAACCGCAGACACCTCGCACTTACCGCAGACACCTCGCACTTACCCAGCAGCCCCCAGATGCTGCTGATGAGCCTTCCATTCCCGATGACTACAATGGGGATGCGGGTCCTGGAACTCCTCCACCCACAGGGGATACCCCACCTCCGTCTCCTCCACCCACAGGGGATACCCCACCTCCGTCTCCTCCACCCACAGGGGATACCCCACCTCCGTCTCCTCCACCCACAGGGGATACCCCACCTCCGTCTCCTCCACCCACAGGGGATACCCCACCTCCATCGGGTTCCAGACGATACCCTGAAAGGGTCCGCAATCCTCCTTCATACCTCCAGGACTTTGCAACATGAATAGCTTAAGAACCAAGACACCTCATTGGGTCAGAATAATACCCGAGGTACTTGGTGGAGGGTTCAATCACCTTGTCCCTCCAAGCTTACTCTGCTTGCATTATTCGTGTTTCTCTAAAAACAAAAAAAAAGAAGAGATACATTGTGCATTAGAGATGTTGGCCTAGAAATTCAGTGGCCTGCGCCACCAGTTTGCGCCCAAAGAGGGCTTTTGCGCCAGTCTGCAAACTTCAGGCGAAATTCAGTGGTGCGCTAATGGCGGCGTTAGGCTGTAGCGCTGCGCCGCCACCAAAGACGTCATCGGTGTGCGCAGCGCCCCGTTTCCGTGAAGAACGCCATATTAAGTCGCACCCGCCTCTTCAGCGCCGGCCGCAAACAGCGACCGGTACACAGGGCCTACCTGTGGCGGTAGTGGCGGTAATTAAAGTGGAGGTGCGGCCGGCCGCTTTTTCGGCGGCCGCCTGCCCGCACCTCCTTCCCCGGCCTCCTCCACCCCCCCCCCCCCCGCGGCATTGCCGGCTGGTTTCCGGGAGCCCGGCACTTCTCCGTTCTGCCGGGCTCTTTTGCCGGCACTCGCGATCAGGGCTCCGGCTGCTGCAGGCACCTCCCCCTTAAGAGAGGGAGGAAGGCCTGCAGTACCGCAGCCTGCCGCTCCGCTGCGGGTGGCGCTGCGGCCACTAGCGCGCCGATAATCAGTTTCAGCGCCCAAGCGGGGCGCCGAAACCCCTGTTTAGCGGCCGCCTTCCACTTGGTGCGCTGACACTGAATATCCCGCTTGCGCAAGTGGATCCGCGCGCAGCGGTAATTCCGGTGCCCAGGCGAGCTGGGCGCCCCAAAATGAATTTCTAGGCCGTTATGTTTGTTAGAGTTTGTTATTTCTTAAGCACAGTAAAAAAGTAATGATTTGAAAGAAGGTCATTTGAAATGTTAATAGTAAAGGAATAGTATTCAAAGTCTGTTTAGAAAGGGAGATGTGGTGATAGTTACCCTCCGCCCCGGTAGGGGGCGACGGAGAGTAAACAGAGAAAGGAAATGAATAAAGAAGCCTCGTGTTGATGGCTGAAGGAATACATCCCGTGTCCATGTGTTGAGCACATTACAATTTGTAGTAAAACTTGTGAATTTTAGGAATTTGAAACCATCCAGATGATCAATAAGGTGAAATGACTGCGCTGCAGGTCAATGAAACCTCCCCATCCTGACCTGAACATGCCACAATTCTTCAAATTATTGCATAAATTATAGCTTATTTGGAAATAAGCTCTATCTGAAAATACAGTCAGTTGTTTCGATCTAGTGTTGCTGGAGATTTTGGTGCCGGGCCTGGGGAATGTCCCCGAACTATCACTAAATAATGCCAATATTCTGGTGGGCTTTCTGGGTCGCACATTTCTATTTATTGAGCTATCTGGGGGACTGGGGTGGGGTTTCTGTGCATTTGACCAGAATCATATCCTTGCTCTTTATAAATGGATTGATGATACTGTTACATGAAGCACTGAGGGAGTCTTTCTTCCCGGTCAACTGTTTGAAGGATTGTACCATTTGTACTCAGACTGTACAAAAGTGATGGATCACCTTTCATAGAATCGAGTACAGAAGGAGGCCAATCGGCCCATCGTGTCTGTGCTGGCTCTTTGTTTAATTGTATAACTCATTTTTATATGTAAAAAGATACTGTGTTGCGTTACGGGGGGGTCAGTGGGATTTTTGTAACATGGGAGGGGAGCCTCAGAAGCGAAAAGGTTGAGAACCTCTCATCTATGTAATATGTAATTGGATTCTCTGTGACTTGTTTACAGGATTGTTTCTCCATGGTGAATGTGTCCTGGTATGGAGGAGGAAGCATGCACTCGCAGTACTGGCCCATAAACAGTGCCGACATTGACTTGCAGCCATTCATCATCAGTGACCTGCAGGACACACCAACAGGTTATGGATCTGTGTTAGAGAGGTACTTCCTTGGATCAACAGGTGAGTGTGTACAGTCTCACTTTACGCAAATTGAACTCTTCAAGAAATTTGGGCTTGAGCTTAAATCTCGGGTCCAAACACTGGCCTGGTCAAACAATGGATCACTGTGACAATTCACAGCCACAAGCAATGTCAGGATGGGAGTTGGTCAGCTTTGATTCCCTTATATGCATCATTCTGAGCTACAGGTGAGCCTGTCGGGGGATGGGTTAGACAACACATTGAAAAAAATGAAGTCACTTCTCCAGACCGAGTCTCTATTCACTGATGATGGTCCTCTGAAGATCAGCATCAGCAGTTAAAGGATATTTTTGCACGTTCAGAGTAATGGAGAGGCTGGTGGCAGACTCTGGTATCAGGGTGAGGAATGGCTTGAATCATCCTTGTTGAGGACTCAATGCCAATTATGGCAGGTCTATCATAGTTTCTTATCCCAGTGTAAATAAAGAACCATCATTGGACTCCCCATTACCCCAGTGTAAATAATGACTCATCAATGGACTCCTCCTTACCCCAGTACAAATAATGACCCCATCATTGGACTTCCCCTTACCCCAGTGTAAATAGTGACCTCTTCACTGGATTCCCTCTTACCCCAGTGCAAATAATGACCCCATCATTGGACTTCCCCTTACCCCAGTGTAAATAGTGACCCATCAATGGACTCCCCCTTAGCCCAGTGCAAGTAATGACCCCATCATTGGACTCTCCCTTACTCCAGTGTAGATAGTGACCCATCAATGGGCTCCCCATTATCCCAGTGCAAATAATTACCCCATCATTGGACTGCCCCTTACCCCAGTGTAAATAATGACCCATCAATGGACTCCCCCTTACCCCAGTGTAAATAATGACCCTATCAATAGGATCTTTGATATCCATGTTCAAATAAACATCGAATATAGGAACAGAAGTCGGACATTCAGCCTTTCAGCCTGTTCCGCTATTCAGTTAGATCATAGCTGATCTGTATCTTAACTCCATCTACACGCCTTGGTTCCATAACCCTTAATACCCTTACCTAACAAAAATCTGTCAGATCTGTTTTGAAATTTTCAGTTGACCCGCAGTTCAACAGCTTTTTGGGGGAGAGAGTTCCAGATTTCCACTACCCTTTGTGTGAAGAAATGTTTCCTGACATCACCCCTGAATGGTCGAGCTCTAATTTTAAGGTTGTGCTCCCTTGTTCTGGGCTCTCCGGCCAGAGGGAATAGTTTCTCTCTATCACTCCTTTAAGCATCTTAAACACCTCAATAGATCACCCCTTAATCTCCTATATTCAACGGAATACAAGCCTAGTTTGTGCAACCTGTTCTCATAATGTAACCACTTTAGCCCCAGTATCATTCTGGTGAACCTGCCTTGCACACCGCCCAGAATAGACCACAGCACTCCAGATGGGGTCTAATCAGAGCTTTATACAACTGTAAAAAGGCATATCTTTCTCCCCTTTGTATTTCAGCCCCAGAAAGATGTGTATATGGTGCTTTCCTGCCATTACATAGATTTATACAGAATCTACAGCACAGAAACAGGCCATTCGGCCCAAGTGGTCTACTCCACACGAGCCTCCTCCCACTTCAGGACACCACACTTTAGGAAGGATGTCAAGGCCTTGGAGAGGGTACAGAGGATGTTTACCAGATGATACCAGGGATGAGGGAGTTCAGTTATGTGGAGAGATTGGAGAAGCTGGGATTGTTCTCCTTTGAGCAGGGAAGGTCAAGGGGAGACCATATAGAGGTATTTAAAGTTATGAGGGGTTTTGATAGAGCAAGTAGGGAGAAACGGTTTCCTCTGGCAAGTGGGTCGGTAACTAGAGGTCACAGATTTAAAATAATTGGCAAAAGAACGAGGGGAAATGAGAAATGTTTTCACACAGAGGGTTGTTATGATCTGGAACGCTCTACCTGAAAGGAAGGTGGAAGCAAATTTCGAAAGGCAATTGGACACGTACTTGAAGAGGACTAACTTGCAGGGTCATGGGGGAAAAGCTGGGGTATGGGACTAAATTGAACAGCTCTTTCATAGAGCTGGCACAGGCACGATGGGCAGAATGGCCTCCTTCTGTGCTGTATGATTCTATGATTCCATGGACTGCTTCACCCTCACCCTGTGGCAGTGAGAGCCACATTCTCACCACTCTCTGGGTAAAGTCATTGCTCCCGAATTCTTTGTTTGATCTGTATATAACTACCTCACAAGCTAAGGCAAAAGAACATTAAACAATCTCAGGGGCTGTGGTTAACACTTTGAACGTTCCGGTGTCTGGGCTAAGCTCGACATTCACAAAATACGGCCTTTGATTCCACGATCCCACACTCCTGGGACCCCATCTCTGAGCCGCACTACCTGTCCATGCAGCTCCCTCCGATGTCATGGGACTATGCACACAGCATTCCAACTGGACGGGTGCTAGGAATCATCGCACTGACCCAACAGCCGTGGGTTCACAAGTCTGCTAGCTTCCCGCTATTTTGGGACACTTGTTATTGAGCTAGGGCCTGGGAGGATGTAAGGAACACTCCAAGCTTTTAAAGAGAAGGCAGGGGTCTCAAGGGTATATCCTATTTCCCTGAAACCATGACAGCCGGGCAAGTGGCTCTTATTGACGGACACCAGGTCTCCTTGACGACATTCCCTTGATGATGTCGAGTGGTGTTATTTTAGAAAGTTACCAGTTCAGGGATTTGAGGCTGGGAGCTCCCTGTGGGCCTCAGTTGGGAAATGCTCTGCAGTATGTAACTGAGCCCCTCAGTCCAGGAACGTCCCAGCTCCCATCCCCAGTCTGCATCGAGTCAGCTGATCTTATCTGGGGCAGCAGCGAAGGGTGGGGGGGGTAAATATCAGGCAGCGGGCATGCTTCTCAGCACTGCTGGGCAATGTGTGTTGAGGGGGCGGTGGGGGGCGCAGGCAGGATCAGGCTGTGACCACCCCCCCCACAACCAAACATGGCCCAGTTTGACACACTAAGGATGACCGTTTGGCTGAATTATCAGGAGAGTGAGAGGCCAGCAGAGCACCCAGCGAAACAAGAGAATAAGACCTGGAGCCGACAAGGGGAGAACTTATCCTTGTCTGTTGTACAAATGTTAAAGACGTTCCATCAAGGCTCCTTGTGTTTGGTTTCCGTTCGAATCAGCTGTGTCGACACTTTCAGGCTGCATCTGCCGTCCTGGGATCCCAAGAACAGGACAACTGCTGCCAACAAGGGCTTTACTGGGATTAGTGTGTCATCAGGTGATCGTCAGATGGAGAAATGTGAGCGGGATCAGCAGTTCCTGAGGGGGGTGGGGTGGGGGAGAGGCACGTATGACACACAGAGCTGACATAACCTCCAACAAACACAGGCCACAGTCTGTAAATCAAGCCTGAGAGATTGCCAAGTTCGAAGGCAACTGGACTGATGGCTTCCAGGTCATGTGGGTTTTTCGGAACTAGAGACATGACACACGGAGCCCAAACCATTCATCTTTGCAGGTCACAGTGTGTGTGGAGGTTCTCCTCTGGATAAGGCAGTAAATACCCAAGGCATGCAGGCTTGCAAGGCCCCAGATTTGAGCCCGGGGCATGTGCTGTTGGGCTGTGACAATTGACCTTGGACTAACTAAGGTCAGACAGGATTCCTGCTGCTGATCTGTGACTCACATTGGAATGTTGGGTGAGGACAGTCGGTGATGCCCATACACTACAATCCAGCCAATTACCGTCCATCAGTCTACTCTCAATCATCAGCAAAGTGATGGAAGGTGTCGTCGACAGTGCTATCAAGCAGCACTTACTCACCAATAACCTGCTCACTGATGCCCAGTTTGGGTTCCGCCAAGACCACTCAGCTCCAGACCCCATTGCAACCTTGGTCAAAACATGGACAAAGGAATTGAATTCCAGAGGTGAGATGAGAGTGACTGCCCTTGACATCAAGGCAGCATTTGACCGAGTATGGCATCAAGGAGCCCTAGTAAAACTGAAGTCAATGGGAATCGGGAAAAATGCTCCACTGGCTGGAGCCATACCTAACATAAAGGAAGATGGTTGTGGTGGCTGAAAGATAATCATCACAGCCCCAGGACATTGCTGCAGGAGTTCCTCAGGGCAGTGTCCGAGGCCCAAACATCTTCAGCTGCTTCATCAATGACCTTCCCTCCAACATAAGGTCAGAAATGGGGATGTTCGCTGATGACTGCACACTGTTCAGTGCCACTCACAACTCCTCAGATAATGAAGCAGTCCATGCCCACATGCAACAAGACCTGGACGACAGACAGGCTGGGGCTGATACATGGCAGGTAACATTCGCACCACAGAAGTGCCAGGCAATGACTGTCTCCAACAAGCAAGAGTCAAACCACCACCCCTTGACATTCAACGGCATTACCATCGCTGAATCCTCCACCATCAACATCCTGGGGGTCACCATTGACCAGAAACTTAACTGGACCAACCACATAAATACTGTGGCAACAAGAGCAGCTCAGAGGCTAGGTATTCTGCGGCGAGTGTCTCACCTCCTGACTCCCCAAAGCCTTTCCACCATCTACAAGGCACAAGTCAGGAGTGTGATGGAATACTCTCCATTTGCCTGGACGAGTGCAGCTCCAAAAACACTCAAGAAGCTCAACACCATCCAGGACAAAGCAGCCCGCTTGATTGGCACCCCATCCACCACCATAATTTATTTAAAAAGGGCAGTAGACAGAAGGCTGGAAACTATAGACCGGTTAGCCTAACATCTGTGGTAGGTAAAATTTTGGAGTCCATTATTAAGGAGACAGTAACAGGACATTTGGATAATCATAATTTAATAGGACAAAGTCAGCATGGTTTTATCAAGGGGAAGTCATGTTTGACAAATTTGCTGGAGTTCTTTGAGGAAGTAACGTATAGGGTGGATAAAGGGGAACCAGTGGACGTAGTGTATTTAGACTTCCAAAAGGCATTTGACAAGGTGCCACACAAAAGATTATTGCTTAAGATGAAAAATCACGGGATTGGGGGTAATATTCTGGCATGGATAGAGGATTGGCTATCTAACAGAAGGCAGAGAGTTGGGATAAATGGTTCATTCTCAGACTGGCAATCAGTAACTAGTGGTGTTCCGCAGGGGTCAGTGCTGGGTCCCCAACTCTTTACAATCTATATTAACGATTTGGAGGAGGGGACCGAGTGTAACATATCAAAGTTTGCAGATGATGCTAAGATGGGAGGGAAAGTAGTGAGTGAGGAGGACATAAAAAACCTGCAAGGGGACATCGACAGGCTAAGTAAATGGGCAGAGATTTGGCAGATGGAATACAATACTGGAAAGTGTGAGGTTATGCACTTTGGCAGGAAAAATCGTAGAGCAAGTTATTATCTTAATGGCAAGAAACTGGAAAGTACTGAAGTACAAAGGGATCTGGGGGTCCTGGTGCACGAAACTCAAAAGGTTAGT
This sequence comes from Somniosus microcephalus, assembly GCF_052327205.1. Classification (NCBI taxonomy): domain Eukaryota; kingdom Metazoa; phylum Chordata; class Chondrichthyes; order Squaliformes; family Somniosidae; genus Somniosus; species Somniosus microcephalus. Next base: position 8,432,810 of record NC_141001.1, on the reverse strand, counting down.
ATGCAGGTGCAGCAAGTGATTAAGAAGGCCAATGGAATGTTGGCTTTCATTGCTAGGGGGATAGAATATAAAAATAGGGAGGTATTGCTTCAGTTGTACAAGGTATTGGTGAGACCGCACCTGGAATACTGCGTACAGTTTTGGTGTCCATACTTAAGAAAGGACATACTTGCTCTCGAGTCAGTACAAAGAAGGTTCACTCGGTTAATCCCGGGGATGAGGGGATGGACATATGAGGAGAGGTTGAGTAGATTGGGACTCTACTCATTGGAGTTCAGAAGAATGAGAGGCGATCTTATTGAAACATATAAGATTGTGAAGGGGTTGGATCGGGTGGATGCAGGGAAGATGTTCCCGATGATGGGTGAAACTAGAACTAGGGGGCATAGTCTTAGAATAAGGGGCTGCTCTTTCAAAACTGAGATGAGGAGGAACTACTTCACTCAGAGGGTGGTAGGTCCATGGAATATGCTGCCCCAAAAAGCTGTAGAAGCTACATCATTACATAAATTTAAAACAGAAATAAACAGTTTCCTAGAAGTAAAGGGAATTAAGGGTTACGGGGAGCGGGCAGGAATTTGGACATGAGTCTAGGTTCGGATCGGTCATGGCCCTGTGGGTAGCGGAGCGGGCCCAGGGGCCGTGTAGCCTGATCCTGCTCCTATTTCGTGTGTCTAATTCTGTTAGATTCAGGAGATGGTTCTGTGATAGTGGATTTGAGGTTAGGATCAGATCAGCCATGATCTTATTGAATGGCGGAGCAGGCTCGAGGGGCCGATTGGCCTACTCCTGCTCCTATTTCTTATGTTCTTATGTTCTTATAAACATTCACTCCCTCCACCACCGGCGTACCGTGGTTGCAGTGTGTACCATCTACAAGATGCACTGCATCAACTCACCAAGGCTTCTTTGGCAGCACCTCCCAAACCCGCGACCTCTTCCTCCTAGAAGAACAAGGGCAGCAGGCGCATGGGAACACCACCACCTCCAAGTTCCCCTCCAAGTCATACACCATCCTAACTTGGAAATATATCGCCGATCCTTCATCATCGCTGGGTCAAACTCCTGGAACTCCCTCCCTAACAGCACTGTGGGAGTACCTTCACCACACGGACTGCAACAGTTCAAGAAGGTGGCTCACCACCACCTTCTCAAGGGCAACTAGGGATGGGCAATAAATGCTGGCCTTGCCAGCGACGCCCACATCCCATAATCGAATATTAAAATAAAGTCCAATAGCCGGGCAGACGCTCACTGGCTTGGCTCACCCATGGGGAGTGTCCACTCGAGTGAGGCTGGTTCCAGTGGCATTATACCCCAGCGGTGTGTCAGCAGTAATGGGAGCGTGTTGGGGATGGGGGAGGATGAGATCTGTTTTTACCCCTGTTACTTTGTGTGCATGTCTCTCTGCCATTAGGCGTGGCTGTGCGGATTCAGCAGGAAGTCCCGTTGCACGTTGGGGTTGACAGCAGAAAGCGGCTGTGCCTGGGGATCCCACCCAGCGCTGAGATGGAGCCACTGAGGTACACGGTGTGTGTCAGCGACAGCCTCACAACAGTCCACCAACAAGTCGGAAGTGCGATCCCTGCAGCCCAGCCTGCCCTCCCAGACACCAGCATCCTGCGGTAAGAGGCAACACTTCCACACTTCTGTTCACTACTAGTAGACCTCCCTTGGCGGTGCTCACTGTGAGCCAGAGCGTCCACTGTTGGTTTGATCAGAACGGCCCCCTTTTAAAAAGCTTTCTGTTCAGAAAAAGTCCTAAACAGATTGGGATTTTAAAAAGAACAGCAGGATAAATTGGGCTAAAATAAATGAGTGTGGGTGAAATGAGACTGTTAGAAATGAGAAAGTTGGGGGGTAAAAGGAAAGAGCAACTGGGTATTAAACAGAGAGAGAGGTCGGGGGAAAGAGGGGAACGGTATTAAAGACAGAGAGAGAGGTCGGGGGAAAGAGGGGAGAACTGGGTATTAAACAGAGAGAGAGCGAGGTCGGGGAAAGAGAGAGGAACTGGGTATTAAACAGAGAGAGAGAGGGGGGTCGGGGAAAGAGAGGGGAACTGGGTATTAAACAGAGAGAGAGAGGGGGGTCGGGGAAAGAGAGGGGAACTGGGTATTAAACAGAGAGAGAGAGGTCGGGGGAAAGAGAGGAACAGGGCATTAAACAGAGAGAGGGGTCGGGGAAAGAGAGGGGAACTGGGTATTAAACAGAGGGAGAGAGGTCGGGGAAAGAGAGAGGAACTGGGTATTAAAGAGAGAGAGAGAGAGGTCGGGGAAAGAGAGGAGAACTGGGTATTAAACAGAGAGAGAGCGAGGTCGGGGAAAGAGAGAGGAACTGGGTATTAAACAGAGAGAGAGAGAGGTCGGGGAAAGAGAGGGAAACTGGGTATTAAACAGAGAGAGAGAGAGGTCGGGGAAAGAGAGGGGAACTGGGTATTAAACAGAGAGAGAGAGAGGTCGGGGAAAGAGAGGGGAACTGGGTATTAAACAGAGAGAGAGAGGGGTCGGGGAAAGAGAGGGGAACTGGGTATTAAACAGAGAGAGAGAGAGAGGTTGGGGAAAGAGAGGGGAACTGGGTATTAAACAGAGAGAGAGAGAGAGAGGTCGGGGAAAGAGAGGGGAACTGGGTATTAAACAGAGAGAGAGAGGGGTCGGGGAAAGAGAGGGGAACTGGGTATTAAACAGAGAGAGAGAGAGAGGTCGGGGAAAGAGAGGGGAACTGGGTATTAAACAGAGAGAGAGAGAGGTCGGGGAAAGAGAGGGGAACTGGGTATTAAACAGAGAGAGAGAGAGGTCGGGGAAAGAGAGGGGAACTGGGTATTAAAGAGAGAGAGAGAGAGAGGTTGGGGAAAGAGAGGGGAACTGGGTATTAAACAGAGAGAGAGAGAGAGGTTGGGGAAAGAGAGGGGAACTGGGTATTAAACAGAGAGAGAGAGAGGTCGGGGAAAGAGAGGGGAACTGGGTATTAAACAGAGAGAGAGAGGTCGGGGAAAGAGAGGGGAACTGGGTATTAAACAGAGAGAGAGGTCGGGGAAAGAGCGGGGAACTGGGTATTAAACAGAGAGAGAGAGGTCGGGGAAAGAGAGGGGAACTGGGTATTAAACAGAGAGAGAGAGGTCGGGGAAAGAGAGGGGAACTGGGGATTAAACAGAGAGAGAGGTCGGGGAAAGAGAGGGGAACTGGGTATTAAACAGAGAGAGAGAGGTCGGGGAAAGAGAGGGGAACTGGGGATTAAACAGAGAGAGAGAGAGAGGTTGGGGAAAGAGAGGGGAACTGGGTATTAAACAGGGAGAGAGAGAGAGGTTGGGGAAAGAGAGGGGAACTGGGTATTAAACAGGGAGAGAGAGAGGTCGGGGAAAGAGAGGGGAACTGGGTATTAAACAGAGAGAGAGAGAGAGGTTGGGGAAAGAGAGGGGAACTGGGTATTAAACAGGGAGAGAGAGAGGTCGGGGAAAGAAAGGGGAACTGGGTATTAAACAGAGAGAGAGAGAGGTCGGGGAAAGAGAGGGGAACTGGGTATTAAACAGAGAGAGAGAGAGAGGTTGGGGAAAGAGAGGGGAACTGGGTATTAAACAGGGAGAGAGAGAGGTCGGGGAAAGAAAGGGGTACTGGGTATTAAACAGAGAGAGAGAGAGGTCGGGGAAAGAAAGGGGAACTGGGTATTAAACAGAGAGAGAGAGAGGTCGGGGAAAGAGAGGGGAACTGGGTATTAAACAGAGAGAGAGAGAGGGGTCAGGGAAAGAGAGGAACTGGGTATTAAACAGAGAGAGAGAGGGGTCGGGGAAAGAGAGGAACTGGGTATTAAACAGAGAGAGAGAGAGGTCGGGGAAAGAGAGGAACTGGGTATTAAACAGAGAGAGAGAGGGGTCGGGGGAAGCTGAATATAGAAAAATCTAAAAAAGGGAATAAGAGGGCAAAGTGAGTGTAGATTAGCGGCTAACCTAAAATGAAACACAAAAGTCTTATATACACATAAATAGTAAAAGGCTAGTCAAAGGAAGGGTGGGGCCGATTAGGGAACAAAAGGAGATAATCTTGTGGAGGCAGAGGGCATGGCTGAGGCACTAAATGAGGACTTCGCATCTGTCTTCACTCGAGAAGAGGATGCTGCCAATGTCACATTAAAAGGTTGGCAGCTTAATGCGGATAGTGTGGTTGATGTTGTGTTTATGGACTTTCAAAAGTTTGACAACGTACCACACAATAGACTTGTTAGCAAAATTAAAGCCCATGGGATTAAAGGGCCAGTGGCAGCATGGATACAAAATTGGCTAAGGGACAGAGAGCAGGGAGTCGTGGTGAACGGTTGTTTCTCAGACTGGAGGGAAATCTACAGTGGTGTTCCCCAGGGGTCAGTATTGGGCCCACTGCTCTTTTTGATATACAGGTATATTAATGACCTGGACTTGGGTATACAGGGCATAATCTCAAAGTATGCGGATGACATAAAACTCGGAAATGTAGTAAAAAATGAGAAGGATTTTAACAGACTTCAGGAGGACATAGACAGACTGGTGAAATGGGCAGACACATGGCAGATGAAATTTAATGCAGAGAAGTGTGAAATGATACATTTTGGTAGGAAGAATGAGGAGAAACAATATAAACTAAATGGTACAATTTTAAAGGGGGTGCAGGAACTGGGAGACCTGCGAGTGTACGTATACAAATCCTTGAAGGTGGCAGGACAAGTTGAGAAGGCTGTTAAAAAGCATTTGGGATCCTGGGGTTTATTAATCGAGGTATAGAGTACAAAAGCAAGGAAGTTATGCTAAACCTTTATAAACACTGGTTAGGCCCCAGCTGGAGTATTGGGTTCAATTCTGGGCACCACACTTTAGGAAGGATGTCAAGGCCTTGGAGAGGGTGCAGAGGAGATTTACTAGAATGGTGATGCACTATCAATAACTCAAAAGACTGAGATTAAGCGAGTAACTAACAGGCTTTTATTAACAAGAGAATGAAGGTGTGCCTCGAGTGGTCGACCGGTCCAGAATACAGAAGGACTGTGGAGCAGTCACCTTTATACCTGGACTCGTGGGAGGAGTCAGCCGAGACATGTACAGGCATGTACACAGTGGAATACAAACAGTGGTTTACCACATTCACCCCTTGTTTAAAATTGAGTCCGGCGGGGTGAAGTGTATTAAAAGTTAGTGTATTGGAGTCTCTCCGGAGGTCTTGTCTGCCGCTGTGATCGACTTGGCGATGGCAGGGGTAGTGAAGCTTTCGGCGTCGAGTCCCACGTAGGCTGGGGCACTGGTGTGTAGTCCTCGTAGGTGTCGAGCGGGTCGCGGGGCCAAGGCCTGCCGTCTGCTGGGGCTGGATATCGGATCGTGGGGGGGGGTGGTAGTGGGTAGTGGGTTACTGCGGCCCCCGAGGGTGCGAGGTCTCGTATGGAGACTGTGTCCTCCCGCCCGTCCGGGTACGCAATGTAAGCATACTGGGGGTTGGCGTGGAGGAGGTCGACCCTCTCGACCAGGGGGTCCGTTTTATGGGTCCTCACGTGTCTTCTTAGTAGGACCGGCCCTGGGGACATCAGCCATGGCGGTAGCGATGTCCCCGATGTGGACTTCCTTGGGAAGACAAACATTTTCTCATGAGGGGTGGCGTTAGTGGCAGTGCAGAGCAGTGACCAAATAGAGTGGAGCGCATCGGGGAGCACATCCTGCCAGCGGGAGGTCGGAAGGCCCCTAGACTTTAAGGCTAGCAGGGCGGCCTTCCAAACTGTCGCATTCTCTCTTTCCACCTGTCCGTTCCCCCGGGGGTTGTAACTGGTGGTCCTGCTTGTGGCAATACCCCTAGCGAGCAGGTACTGACGGAGTTCGTCGCTCATAAACGATGAGCCCCGGTCGCTATGGATATAGCTGGGGAAGCCGAACAGGGTGAAGAGGTCGTTCAGACATTTAATGACCGTGGCACTGGTCATGTCCGGGCAGGGGATGGCGAACGGGAAACGGGAGTACTCATCAATAATATTGAGGAAGTACACATTGCGGTCGGAGGAGGGGAGGGGCCCTTTAAAATCAACGCTCAGGAGCTCGAAGGGGCGAGTGGCTTTTATCAGGTGAGCCCTGTCTGGTCTATAAAAGTGCGGTTTGCACTCAGCACAGACTTGGCAGTTCCTGGTCATGGTCCTGACCTCCTCAATGGAGTAAGGCAGGTTGCGGGCCTTGATGAAGTGGAAGAACCTGGTGACCCCCGGGTGGCAGAGGTCATTGTGGAGGGCCCGTAGTCTATCGATCTGCGCGTTGGCGCAGGTGCCACGCGATAGCGCATCCGGGGGTTCATTTAGCTTCCCGGGCCGGTACAAGATCTCGTAGTTGTAGGTGGAAAGTTCGATTCTCCACCTCAAGATCTTGTCGTTTTTGATTTTGCCCCTCTGCTTGTTGTTAAACATAAAAGCAACTGAACGCTGGTCAGTGAGCAGGGTAAATCGTTTTCCGGCCAGGTAGTGCCTCCAATGACGCACAGCCTCCACAATAGCCTGGGCCTCCTTCTCAACAGCGGAGTGTCTGGTCTCCGGGCCCTGGAGGGTTCGTGAAAAGAAGGCCACGGGTCTCCCCGCCTGATTGAGGGTAGCGGCCAGGGCAAAGTCGGACGCGTCGCTTTCCACCTGGAAGGGGATGGATTCATCCACTGCGTGCATGGTGGCTTTGGCAATGTCTTCCTTGATACGGTGGAAGGCTAAGCGGGCCTCTGCCGTCACGGGAAAAGAGGTGGACTTGATCAGCGGACGGGCCTTGTCCGCATAGTAGGGGACCCACTGGGCGTAATAAGAGAAAAACCCTAGGCACCTCTTCAGGGCCTTGAGGCAGTGGGGCAGTGGGAGTTCCATAAGGGGACGCATCCGGTCGGGGTCGGGACCGATGACTCCGTGTTCCACAACACAGCCAAGGATGGCGAGGCGGGTTGTGCGGAATATGCACTTCTCCTTGTTATACGTCAGGTTGAGGAGTTTGGCGGTGCAGAGGAATTTTTCGAGGTTTGCATCATGGTCCTGCAAGTCATGGCCGCAGATGGTCACATTGTCCAGATATGGGAAAGTGGCCTGCAACGCATTTTGATCGACCATCCGGTCCATCTCCCTTTGGAAGACGGAGACCCCGTTGGTGACGCCAAAGGGAACCCTAAGGAAGTGATAGAGGCGGCCGTTTGCCTCAAAGGCAGTATACTGGGGGTCCTCAGGGCGGATAGGGAGCTGGTGGTACGCTGACTTCAGGTCAGTGGTCGAGAAGACGCGGTACTGCGCGATCTGGTTGACCATATCAGCTATGCGGGGGAGTGGGTAAGCATCCAGCAGGGTGTAGCGATTTATTGTCTGGCTGTAGTCGATGACCAGGCGCTGCTTCTCGCCGGTCTTAACGACCACAACCTGGGCTCGCCAGGGGCTGGTGCTGACCTCAATAATCCCTTCCTTCAGGAGCCGCTCCACTTCGGTTTTAATGAAAACCCTGTCCCCGGCACTGTATCGCCTGCTCTTTGTGGCGATGGGCTTACAGTCGGGGGTGAGGTTAGCAAACAGTGGGGGGGGGGGGGTGACTCTGAGTGTGGAGAGGTTGCACCTGGTGCGCGGCGGGCAATTTGGAAGCTGCTGGCTGCGGACTGTGAGTGGGGGGAGGGGTCCACCGTACGCCATCGTAACACTTTTAAGGTGGCACTGAAAATCTAACCCCAGTAGAACGGCAGCGCAGAGGTGGGGCAGGACCAGAAGTTTAAAATTATCGTACACAGTCCCGTCTACTACGAGTGTCACCACGCAGTAGCCGCCAATGTCCGCCGACTGGGACTCGGAGGCCATAGAAATCCGCTGGTGCGCAGGCAGGACTGGGAGAGAGCAACGCCGCACCGCGTCGGGGTGGATGAAGCTCTCCGTGCTCCCAGAGTCAAAAAGGCAGATTGTTTCATGGCCATTTACCTTAATGTCCATTGTGGACCGGGCCAGCTGGTGCAGTCTCGCTTGGTCCAGCGTAACGGAGGCCAGCGTAGGGGTCGGTGTGTCGCTGCGGGTATCAGATGAGGCGGTGTTGGGGGCCTGCTGCGTCCCGGCTGTCATCCAAGATGGCGGCGTCCATGATCCCCATGTGGCTGGAGCCGTCCAGAATGGCTGCTGTTCCGGTGGTTCGCACATGGCTGGGGAGGCCCAAGATGGCGGCCCGCACGGCCCACACGCGGCGCTGCTGGGGTTCGGGGTGGCTTTGGCCCTGCAGACGCTGGGGTAGTGTCCCTTCTTCCCGCAGCCCGAGCAGATCGCATTTTTCGCTGGGCAGCGCGCTCTGGGGTGTTTGTCCTGGCCACAGAAGTAGCATTTCTGGCCTTGGGGCACTGCTGTCTGGCCTTGGGACACTGCTGCGGTAGTTGGGCCGTTGCTGGGATGTGGCTGGGGTGGCACGGCGCTATCAGACGGTCCTACCATGTCCCAGGCTGTCGTTCCCTGCGGCGTCCACGGTGCAGAGGAGTAGGCATCCATGCCCCGGTAGGCTGCGTCCAATGATAGTGCGAGTTCAGAGGCCTTGTTGAGGTCGAGGTCACTCTGCTCCAACAATCGCTGTCGGGTGTAATTGGACCTGTGGCCCGCTACAAAAGCGTCCCGGATAAGTTCCTCTGTGTACACGGCGGCCTTTACATCCTTACAACCACAGGCCCGGCCAAACACAGACAGTGCCTGAAGGTATTCCTTGGTCGATTCCCCAGGTTGTTGTTTACGACTCCCCAGGAGGTGCCTGGCGTACACCTCGTTCACTGGGCGCGTGTACTGGTCCTTGAGGAACTTGATAGCATCCGCGTACGAGGTCGCGTCCTGGATGACCGAGTACACTCGATGGTTCACTTTGGAGGTCAGGACATCCAGTTTGTCCTCGTCCGATTTGACCGTTGCAGCGGAGGCGATCAGGAAATTTTCAAAGCACCTCAGCCAGTGAGTAAACTTGGTGGATGCATCCGACTCCCGATGGTCTAAGTCTAGGCATGCTGGTGTGAGGATCTTCTCCATTATAAAAATCTTGTTAACAAAATTGATGCGCTATCAATAACTCAAAAGACTGAGATTAAGCGAGTAACTAACAGGCTTTTATTAACAAGAGAATGAAGGTGTGCCTCGAGTGGTCGACCGGTCCAGAATACAGAGGGACTGTGGAGCAATCACCTTTATACCTGGACTCGTGGGAGGAGTCAGCCGAGACATGTACAGGCATGTACACAGTGGAATACAAACAGTGGTTTACCACAAATGGTACCAGGGGTGAGGGACTTCAGTTATGTGGAGAGACTGAAGAAGCTGGGGTTGTTCTCCTGAGAGCAGAGAAGGTTTAGAGGAGATTTGATAGAGGTGTTGAAAATCATGAGGGCTTTAGATAGAGTAAATAAGGAGAAACTGTTTCCAGTAGCAGAAGTGTTGGTAACAAGATGACACAGATTGAAGGTGATTGACAAAAGAAACAGTGGCGACATAAGGAAACATTGTTTTACGCAGCGAGTTGTTGCGATCTGGAATGCGCTGCCTGAAAGGGTGGTGGAAGCAGATTCAATAATAACATTCAGAAGAGAATTGGAGAAATACTTGAAGGGAAAAAATTTGCCGACTATGGGGAAAGAGCAGAGGAGAGGGACTAATTGAATAGCTCTACCAAAGAGCCGGCACAGGCACGATGGGCTGAATGGCCTCCTTCTGGGTTGTATCATTCTATGAAAGAGAGGGGAACTGGGTATTAAACAGAGAGAGCGAGGTCAGGAGAAAGAGAAAGGAACTGGGTATTAACCAGAGAGAGGGGTTGGGGAAAGAGAGGGGAACTGGGTATAAAACAAGAAATAATGGGGGCTTGTAAGAAAGGTACTGCAATAATCATGGGTGATTTTAATCTTCATATAGATTGGACAAATCAAATTGGCATGGGTAGCCTTGAGGACGAGTTCATAGAATGTATTCGGGATGGTTTCTTAGAACAATATATTGTGGAACCAACCAGAGAGCAGGCTATTTTAGATCTGGTAATGTGTAATGAGACAGGATTAATTAATGATCTCATTGTAAAGGATCCCCTAGGGAAGAGTGATCATAGCATGATTGAATTTCAAATTCAGTTTGAGGCTGAGAAACTTGTGTCTGAAACTAGTGTCCTAAACTTAAATAAAGGCAAGTACAAAGATATGAAGACAGAGTTGGCTAGAGTGGATGGGGAAAATAGATTAAAGGGTAAGATGGGCAGACATTTAAGGAGATTGTAGGAACGTGGGTTCCTAATTAAAAGACTGAGTTCTACTCAGGCGATCAAACAAAATGAACTTTAATGAAACAAACAGGTTTTAACAAGAAACTGCAGGATAACATCGAATGTAGGTCTGCTCTCTTCGGAGGCTCCACGAGGACTGCTAGGGCGGTCCAGTGGCTGACGTCATCTCGTTTTTTCCGCCAGTGGGGGATCACGTGATGAACAGCGTGATGTCATCACGTTTTAACCGCGCTGTTAAAGTAACCACGCTCTGTACAGTTAAACAGCATAAATAAAGATACAGACTCAGGCTGTAGCTAACATGTTGTTAAAGGAATTATATACAAACGATCTGAGTCCTTTGGTGGCTCCGCCACAAGATAAGATTTATTCCAGTGAGAAAGAAAGACTCTACGAGAAGGATGAATCACCCATGGCTAACTAAAGAAGTTAAGGATGGTATCAAATTGAAGGAAAAGGCATACAGTGTTGCAAAGATTAGTGGTAGGCCAGAGGATTGGGAAATTTTTAGAAACCAGCAAAGGATGACTAAAAAAATAATAAAGAGGGAGAAGATAGATTATCAGAGTAAATGAGCAAAAATATAAAAACAGACCATAAGAGGTGCTACAAGTATATAAAAAGGAAGAGAGTAGCTAAAATAAACGTTGGTCCCTTAGAGGATGAGGACTGGGGAATTAATCATGGAAAGAGGGAAATGGCTTTGAACAAATATTTTGTATCTGTCTTCACGGTAGAAGACACTAAAAGTATCCCAATAATAATTGATAATCAAGGGGCTATAGGGAGGGAGGAACGTAAAACAATCACTATCACTAGGGAAAAAGTACTAGGCAAACTAATGGGACTAAAGGTGGATAAGTCCCCTGGACCAGATGGCCTGCATCCTTGGGTTTTAAAAGAAGGGGCTGCAGAGATAGTGGATGCATTGGTTGTAATCTACTAAAATTCCCTGGATTCTGGAGAGGTCCCAGCAGATTGGAAAACTGCAAATGTAACGCCCCTATTTAAGAAAGGAGGGAGACAGAAAGCAGGAAACTATCGACCAGTTAGCTAAACATCTGTCATTGGGAAAATGCTGGAGTCCATCATTAAGGAAGTGATAGCAAGACATTTAGAAAATCATAATATAATCAAGCAGAGTCAGCATGGTTTTATGAAAGGGAAATCATGTTTGACAAATTTGCTGGAGTTCTTTGAAGATGTAACGAGCAGGGTGGATAAAGGGGAACCAGTAGATGTAGTGTATTTGGATTTCCAGAAGGCATTCGCGAAGGTGCCGCATAAAAGGTTACTGCACAAGATAAGAGCTCACGGTGTTGGGGGTAATATATTAGCATGGATAGGGGATTGGCTAACTGACAGAAAACAGAGAGTTGGGATAAATGGGTCATTTTCAGGTTGGCAAACGGTAACTAGTGGAGTGCCACAGGTATCAGTGCTGGGGCCTCAACTACTTACAATCTACATTAATGTCTTGGATGAAGGGACCGAGTGTAGTGTATCCAAATTTGCTGACGATACAAAGAGAGGTGTGAAAGCAAGTTGTGAGGAGGACACAAAGAGTCTGCAAAGGGATATAGAGCGGTTCAGGGAGTGGGCAAACATTTGGCAGATGGAGTATGTAGGAAAATGTGAGGTTTAGGAAGAATAAAAAAGAAAAATATTATATAAATGGAGAGAAACTACAGAATGCTGCAGTACAGAGGGATCTGGGTGTCCTCGTACATGAAACACAAAAAGTTAGTGTGCAGGTACAGCAAGCAGTTAGGAAGGCAAATGGAATGTTGGCCTTTATTGCAAAGGGAATGGAGTATAAAAGCAGGGAAGTCCTGTTACAACTGTACAGGGCGTTGGTGAGACCACACCTGGAGTACTGCGTACAGTTTTGGTCTCCTTATTTAAGGAAGGATATACTTGCATTGGAGGCAGTGCAGAGAAGGTTCACGAGGTTGATTCTGGAGATAAAGGGGTTGTCTTATGAGGAAAGGTTGAGCTGACTGGGCCTATACTCATTGGAGTTTAGAAGAATGAGAGGGGATCTTATTGAAATGTATACGTTTCTGAGATGGCTTGACAGGGTCGATGCAAAGGGGATGATTCCCCTCGTGGGGGAGTCTAGAACTAGGGGCACAGTCTCAGAATAAGGGGTCGCGCATTTAAAATGGAGATGAGGAGGAATTTCTTCTCTCCGAGGGTCGTGAATCTTTGGAATTCTCTACTCCAGAGAGCTGTGGAGGCGGAGTTAGTGAATATATTCAAGGCGGAGATAGACAGATTTTTGAACTATAGGGGAGTCGAGGGTTATGGGGAGCGGCCAGGAAAGTGGAGTTGAGCCCAAGGTCAGATCTGCCATGATCTTATTGAATGGCGGAGCAGGCTCGAGGGGCCGAATGACCGACTCCTGCTCCTATTTCTTATGTCCTTATGTTAAACAGAGAGAGAGGGGTTGGGGAAAGAGAGGGGTACTGGGTATTAAACAGAGAGAGAGAGAGGTCGGGGAAAGAGAGGGGAACTGGGTATTAAACAGAGAGGGAGGTCGGGGAAAGAGAGGGGAACTGGGTATTAAACAGAGAGAGAGAGAGGTCGGGGAAAGAGAGGGGAACTGGGTATTAAACAGAGAGAGAGAGGTCGGGGAAAGAGAGGGGAACTGGGTATTAAACAGAGAGAGAGAGGGGGGTTGGGGAAAGAGAGGGGAACTGGGTATTAAACAGAGAGAGAGAGGGGGGTTGGGGAAAGAGAGGGGGACTGGGTATTAAACAGAGAGAGAGAGGGGTCGGGAAAGAAAGGGGAACTGGGTATTAAACAGAGAGAGACAGAGGTCGGGGAAAGAGAGGGGAACTGGGTATTAAACAGAGAGAGAGAGGGGTCGGGGAAAGAGAGAGTATTAAACAGAGAGAGAGAGAGGTCGGGGAAAGAGAGGGGAACTGGGTATTAAACAGAGCGAGAGAGAGGTCGGGGAAAGAGAGGGGAACTGGGTATTAAACAGAGAGAGAGAGAGGTCGGGGAAAGAGAGGGGAACTGGGTATTAAACAGAGAGAGAGAGGTCGGGGAAAGAGAGGGGAACTGGGTATTAAACAGTGAGAGAGAGAGGTCGGGGAAAGAGAGGGGAACTGGGTATTAAACAGAGAGAGAGAGGGGTCGGGGAAAGAGAGGGGAACTGGGTATTAAACAGAGAGAGAGAGAGGGGTCGGGGAAAGAGAGGGGAACTGGCTATTAAACAGAGAGAGAGAGAGAGGTCAGGGAAAGAGAGGGGAACTGGGTATTAAACAGAGAGAGAGAGAGAGGTCGGGGAAAGAGAGGGGAACTGGGTATTAAACAGAGAGAGAGGGGGGTCGGGGAAAGAGAGGGGAACTGGGTATTAAACAGAGAGAGAGAGAGGGGTCGGGGAAAGAGAGGGGAACTGGGTATTAAACAGAGAGAGAGAGGGGTCGGGGAAAGAGAGGGGAACTGGGTATTAAACAGAGAGAGAGAGAGAGGTCGGGGAAAGAGAGGGGAACTGGGTATTAAACAGAGAGAGAGAGAGAGGTCGGGGAAAGAGAGGGGAACTGGGTATTAAACAGAGAGAGAGGGGGGTCGGGGAAAGAGAGGGGAACTGGGTATTAAACAGAGAGAGAGAGAGGTCGGGGAAAGAGAGGGGAACTGGGTATTAAACAGAGAGAGAGAGAGGGGTCGGGGAAAGAGAGGGGAACTGGGTATTAAACAGAGAGAGAGAGAGGGGTCGGGGAAAGAGAGGGGAACTGGGTATTAAACAGAGAGAGAGAGATGGGTCGGGGAAAGAGAGGGGAACTGGGTATTAAACAGAGAGAGAGAGAGGGGTCGGGGAAAGAGAGGGGAACTGTGTATTAAACAGAGAGAGAGAGGGGTCGGGGAAAGAGAGGGGAACTGGGTATTAAACAGAGAGAGAGAGGGGTCGGGGAAAGAGAGGGGAACTGGGTATTAAACAGAGAGAGAGAGGGGTCGGGGAAAGAGAGGGGAACTGGGTATTAAACAGAGAGAGAGAGAGGTCGGGGAAAGAGAGGGGAACTGGGTATTAAACAGAGAGAGAGAGAGATCGGGGAAAGAGAGGGGAACTGGGTATTAAACAGAGAGAGAGAGAGGTCGGGGAAAGAGAGGGGAACTGGGTATTAAACAGAGAGAGAGGGGGGTTGGGGAAAGAGAGGGGAACTGTGTATTAAACAGAGAGAGAGAGAGGTCGGGGAAAGAGAGGGGAACTGGGTATTAAACAGAGAGAGAGAGGGGTCGGGGAAAGAGAGGAACTGGGTATTAAACAGAGAGAGAGAGGGGTCGGGGAAAGAGAGGGGAACTGGGTATTAAACAGAGAGAGAGAGAGGGGTCGGGGAAAGAGAGGGGAACTGGGTATTAAACAGAGAGAGAGAGGGGTCGGGGAAAGAGAGGGGAACTGGGTATTAAACAGAGAGAGAGAGAGGTCGGGGAAAGAGAGGGGAACTGGGTATTAAACAGAGAGAGAGAGGGGTCGGGGAAAGAGAGGGGAAATGGGTATTAAACAGAGAGAGAGAGGGGGTCGGGGAAAGAGAGGGGAACTGGGTATTAAACAGAGAGAGAGAGGGGGGTCGGGGAAAGAGAGGGGAACTGGGTATTAAACAGAGAGAGAGAGAGGTCGGGGAAAGAGAGGGGAACTGGGTATTAAACAGAGAGAGAGAGAGGGGTCGGGGAAAGAGAGGGGAACTGGGTATTAAACAGAGAGAGAGAGAGGTCGGGGAAAGAGAGGGGAACTGGGTATTAAACAGAGAGAGAGAGGTCGGGGAAAGAGAGGGGAACTAGGTATTAAACAGAGAGAGAGAGGTCGGGGAAAGAGAGGGGAACTGGGTATTAAACAGAGAGAGAGAGGGGTCGGGGAAAGAGAGGGGAACTGGGTATTAAACAGAGAGAGAGGGGGGTCGGGGAAAGATAGGGGAACTGGGTATTAAACACAGAGAGAGAGATGTCGGGGAAAGAGAGGGGAACTGGGTATTAAACAGAGAGAGAGAGAGGTCGGGGAAAGAGAGGGGAACTGGGTATTAAACAGAGAGAGAGAGAGGTCTGGGAAAGAGAGGGGAACCGGGTATTAAGCAGAGAGAGATGTCGGGGAAAGAGAGGGGAACTGGGTATTAAACAGAGAGAGAGAGGGGTCGGGGAAAGAGAGGGGAACTGGGTATTAAACAGAGAGAGAGAGAGGTCGGGGAAAGAGAGGGGAACTGGGTATTAAACAGAGAGAGAGAGAGGTCTGGGAAAGAGAGGGGAACCGGGTATTAAACAGAGAGAGAGAGAGGCCGGGGAAAGAGAGGGGAACTGGCTATTAAACAGAGAGAGAGAGGTCGGGGAAAGAGAGGGGAACTGGGTATTAAACAGAGAGAGAGAGAGGTCGGGGAAAGAGAGGGGAACTTGGTATTAAACAGAGAGAGAGAGAGGCCGGGGAAAGAGAGGGGAACTGGCTATTAAACAGAGAGAGAGAGGTCGGGGAAAGAGAGGGGAACTGGGTATTAAACAGAGAGAGAGAGAGGTCGGGGAAAGAGAGGGGAACTGGGTATTGAACAGAGAGAGAGAGAGGTCAGGGAAAGAGAGGGGAACTGGGTATTAAACAGAGAGAGAGAGAGGTCGGGGAAAGAGAGGGGAACTGGGTATTAAACAGAGAGAGAGGTTGGGGAAAGAGAGGGGAACTGGGTATTAAACAGAGAGAGAGAGGGGTCGGGGAAAGAGAGGGGAACTGGGTATTAAACAGAGAGAGAGAGAGGGGTCGGGGAAAGAGGGGAACTGGGTATTAAACAGAGAGAGAGAGGGGTCGGGGAAAGAGAGGGGAACTGGGTATTAGAGAGAGAGAGAGGTCGGGGAAAGAGAGGGGAACTGGGTATTAAACAGAGAGAGAGAGAGAGGGGAAAGAGAGGGGAACTCGGTATTAAACAGAGAGAGAGAGAGAGGGGAAAGAGAGGGGAACTGGGTATTAAACAGAGAGAGAGGTCGGGGAAAGAGAGGGGAACTGGGTATTAAACAGAGTGAGAGAGAGAGGTCGGGGAAAGAGAGGGAAACTGGGTATTAAACAGAGAGAGAGAGAGGTCGGGGAAAGAGAGGGAAAGTGGGTATTAAACAGAGAGAGAGGGGGGTTGGGGAAAGAGAGGGGAACTGGGTATTAAACAGAGAGAGAGGTCGGTCGGGGAAAGAGAGGGGAACTGGGTATTAAACAGAGAGAGAGAGAGGTCGGGGAAAGAGAGGGGAACTGGGTATTAAACAGAGAGAGAGAGAGAGGGGAAAGAGAGGGGAAATGGGTATTAAACAGAGAGAGGGGGGGGTCGGGGAAAGAGAGGGGAACTGGGTATTAAACAGAGAGAGAGAGAGGTCGGGGAAAGAGAGGGGAACTGGGTATTAAACAGAGAGAGAGGGGGGTCGGGGAAAGAGAGGGGAACTGGGTATTAAACAGAGAGAGAGGGGGGTCGGGGAAAGAGAGGGGAACTGGGTATTAAACAGAGAGAGAGGTGTCGGGGAAAGAGAGGGGAACTGGGTATTAAACAGAGAGACAGAGAGGTCGGGGAAAGAGAGGGGAACTGGGTATTAAACAGAGAGAGAGGGGGGTCGGGGAAAGAGAGGGGAACTGGGTATTAAACAGAGAGAGAGAGAGAGGGGAAAGAGAGGGGAACTGGGTATTAAATATGTAGTGTATGTACCCGTCTACCTTTAAGGGAACTATTGAATGTAACCGTTCACCTTTAAGAGAACTACTTTCGGTGTGGCACTATTTGTTTGGCGTCTGTATACTGTAATACCGATAGTGACCACACCAGTATATAAGTGTTGTGGCAGGATTGCTGGGGCAGATTCGCCCGGACCTCCGAATAGTAAAGACCTGTTTGTTTGTTACTTCTGAAGTCTGTGTATTTATTAACTGCACAAACCACAGACTTTACAGTGGCGACGAGTCCGATCGTACCCTGCGGCAAGACTACCAAAGCAACGAAGAGCGTTGAAGAGAGGCAACCGCCCTCGTCGTGCTGCTGAAAGAAAACACGAGGCTGCAGCAGGAGGAAGGAGGAAGACTTTAGCAATAAAAGCTTCCATTAGCAACAGGCACTGACTACCCTTCTACCACGGTGCGGAGTGAGCCGATCAGCTGGAAACAAGGCGGCCGCGGAGACTGTGAGTAGGGCAAGGTGTCGAGAATATCCGGAGGATAAGGGCTGTGCACTCGACCACGGTCGAGGGGGAACGGAGCCGGTCAGAAAGTCGGGTCCAACGGCGTCGTGAGACAGTCGGACCTCGATCGGCGGGAAAAACCGGGCAGCGACCGCAGCCACGAAGCGCTGAGACTGGGAGTAGGTGCGGGAAGAGAAACCCAGCCGCAGCCGGGGAGGGAAACACCGGTCTGCGAGAGGGCTGGGAGGCGAACAGGAACCGTGCGGGTGGGAGAGGGAGAGACAGAGCCGAGCAAGGGGAGAGAGACTGCACGAGAGCCAGTCCAGCGGCTGAGCTGTTCTCCACCAACGGTGTACCCAGAGCCGGTAGAACCGAACGTGCGGGAGAGGGAGAGACAGAGCCGAGCAAGGGGAGAGAGACTGTGCGAGAGCCAGTCCAGCGGCTGAACTGTCCTCCACCAAAGGGGTAACCAGAGCCGGTAGAACCGAACGTGCGGGAGAGGGAGAGACAGAGCCGAGCAAGGGGAGAGAGACTGTGCGAGAGCCAGTCCAGCGGCTGAACTGCTCTTCACCAACGGGGCACCCAGGGCCGGTAGAACCGAACGTGCGGGAGAGAGAGCGACAGAGCCGGGTACGGAGAGAGAGACTGCGCGAGAGCCAGTTAGCGGCTGAACTGTCCTCCGTTAACGGGGTGTACCCAGCGCCGGTAGAGCCGTGCGGGCGGGAGGAAAAGACAGAGCCGAGTAAGGGGAGCTGTGCGAGAGCCAGCCCAGCGGCTGAACCTGTCCGCTGTGGGGAAAGCGTACCCCTTCCACCAGGAAGAAACGCGGGAAGCCGCCATTAGGCGGAGGAAACGACAGAAGCGGGAAACCGCCATTGAAGGGGGCGGGGAGAGAAAGGAAGAGCGGGAAACCGCCATTTTCGCGGGAAAACCGCCATCTTAACTGACATACCGCCAGTGAAGTGGGCGGGGAGAGAAGGAAAGAGCGGGAAACCGCCATTTTCGCGGGAAAACCGCCATCTTAGAAATAAACAAATAAATAAGAATACTTAAAGAAATACTGGTGCTGCTCCCAAGGGAAGAAAGATGCCTAAGAGAGGGAATATTAACGATTTTAATTCTGAAATAGAAGACTGGGCCACGTACGTGGAACGCATAGAGATCTATTGCGAAGCCAACAAAATAGAGGAAGACGACAAGGCGATAACATTGCTAAACTCGATGGGGGCAAAAACATACGGGCTCTTGAAGCATCTAATAGCACCAAATAAACCAGCGGATCAGACCTTCGAAGAGATTGTGGCTGTGCTGAAGGACCACTTGAACCCCACACCGTTGATGCTGGCTGAACGATTCAAATTCTACGCAAGAACGCAGAGGAAAGACGAAAGCAATGCGGAATACTTGGTCGAACTGCGTAGGCTAGCGAATTACTGCCAGTTCGGAGGGAATCTGACAGAAGCGCTGCGGGACAAGTTCGTATGCGGATTGTCCAAAGAAGGGACGCAGAAGCGACTACTGGAAGAGAACGACCTCACACTGGACAGGGCTGTCCTTATAGCTGCATCGCACGAAGCCGCAGCGAAAGGAACGGCGGAAATGCAACTAAAGGCGGCGGCACTCGGGGTGGACCAAATTACTTCAAGCACAACAAAATGCTACCGTTGTGGGAAGACAACGCATGACCAGAATCAATGCTGGTTTAAGAACCAAGAGTGTAGGAAATGTGGCAAACTGGGTCACATCGCGAAGGTATGCCGGTCCGGGAAAAAGACCAACAATCAAAGGAAACCACCACAAGAAAAGTACAACAAGGTACACAAGGTGGCTGAGAAGAGTTCAGACGAACAGAATTCAGACTCAGACCCAAACAACCAGGAGCTGGGTAGTCTGAGAATCCACAATGTGGGTAAAGAAACAGATCTACAAACCATCTGGGTCATACTAAAAATAGCTGGAGTCCAAGTAAGAATGGAGCTGGACACTGGATCAGCTCTATCAGTCATCAACCGAAGGGACTACCACCGGCTATTCTCTCACATACCTTTAAGAAATACCAAGTTCGTATTACAGACATACACGGGGCATAACGTATACCCCGTGGGGAAAATAAGAGTCAAGGTGAGAGATAGGGGTAAAGAACACCCAAGAATGAACTTGTACGTATTACCTGAGGGAGGACCACCACTTCTAGGACGGGAGTGGATTAAGAAAATAGACATGGAATGGCATTACCTAAAAGCCATAATGAGGGAGGACTCGGTGCAAGCTATTAGCTCAGATTCTGAAATGGATGATGATAAGACCAATTCGAATATGGAAGACAAGGCTAAAAGGGACTTGCCGACGATGGGGAAGAAAACGAAGACATGCAGAAGGACTTATGTTACCAAGAAGAATAAAGCTGCAGAGCAGAACTCCAGGTTGACAGAGAATTCTGAGCCTGTTCAAGCAAAGGATTCATCCACGACGGAAGAACACCGAGCTCGGACGCAAACTTATGTCAAAGTACGACAACAACTGGAACAGTTGAGTGACCGTCTCGTACAAGAGATGAAAAATATGGAAAAGTTCTGGGACACCGAATGGGAGAACCTGGAAAGACAACAGAGACAGCTAGCTCAAGCAGAGAGCGACCATAGAGCCATCGTGGCCAAATACCAATCACATTCCCCTGATGCTGTTCAGGAACTAGAATATTTACAGAACGAACCAAAGGAAGAGGAATCTTCAGGAAGCCAGGATTTTATTCCAGTTCTTCTCTACGACTCCTTACAAGCAGAGTGTGAGAAGTTGAAGGAACAGTATGAACAGGCCCAGGCTACAATTCTGGAGGGGGTTAACTCGGCAACCTCCGAAAAGCTAGTTTCAGTAGAAACATATGAACAACTAAAGGTTGAACATGAGCAAGAATTTCAAAGGCTGCAGGAAATTCTTGATGAGCTCAAGGCCAAGACAGACTCATCGGTAGAAGTTCCATCCATAGATGAGAAATTAGAGGTGAAAAACATGGCAGAACATGAAAGACAGGATGTCCAAGAACTCATAAAAACATTGAAGGACACCCAAGACAAATATGAGGCGGCAATGACCGAGGTTCAACAACTTGAAGAACAGATTCAACTGGGAATCCTTTCAGTGGAAGAAAAGGAAACTGTAAGAAACTCAGAGACTGTGAGAATGGTCCCTGAACATGAACTAGAGAGCATCAGGGCGCAACTTTGCCGAGCGCTGAAAGCCAAAGTTCAAGAGGAACAGAAGGTGGAAGTATTGGAGGAAAAGGTGGATGAAATGGAGAAGACTCTGATCCACTGTGTTCCCAGGGAAGAGTTAACGGTCAGCCAACTCCTTCAGATGCTGAAGGACAAGACTCTGCAAGGGGAACAATCTGAACACGAGCTTCAATCTTCAGGGGGAACGAGTTCGGAGCTCTCAAAAGTCACGGAGATAGCTGAGGTGGCAACACAAATTTTACAAGGATGCCAAAAGTACGTTAAATCACGTCAAGGTGAACAGAAGAATGTGGAAACCGTTACTTCAGTAGAAGGATTAAATAGCCTGATAACGCAATTCCCGATGGAAGGGAAGGTATTGAACTCACAAATGAGGTCCGTCGTGAAGGAATGGCAGATAACCCAGGAAGAGCGGGATGAATATGAATGCATGAAGAAGTCTTTTCATGAAAGATGTCTAGGGAAGGAACCACCGTCAGCTAACGTCCAGACGGGTGAGGAGGAAGAAGAAGGCTCTCTCGCTGGCCTAACTCAGGACGAACCCGAATATTACCATGACCTGTTGAGTGACACTGAATATTACGAGGATGTGGTCTGCCCAGCTTGTGATGAAAACTCCCAAAGTGCTGAAATCCGGAGGAAGCACTTAAGGTCTAAGGAACATAGAGAGTTGGTGGCACTACAGCTGGCAGCCGAGAAAGGAGCTCCGAGAGTTTCAAAAAGGCAGAAAAGAAAAAGAAGAAGCAGAAGATAATAACTGTCTAAAATATTAGCACTTCTACCATCTCAGGCGGGACACTACGAAAGGATCTAAATTAGTTGAAAAACTGGAAAATGTCAAGACAGCCAGTTGGTTGTAAAAGTCCGCACTGTTGGTTCAACAGGATGAAAGTTCAAGCTGTTACGTCAAGAAAAAGGCTATGGAGGAGTCACGCTAGCCAGGTGAACCGGCTACACCAAAGAAATGTTGTTCGGAACGAGTCAAGATCAAAGACTGAATCTATGAACTGTTTCCGTAGAGACTGAGCCTGTGAACTGTTCCCACCGAGATTATATCTGTAAATTGTTTTATATGACGTTGACTCCACCGAGATTATATCTGTAATTTGTTTTATAGGAAGTTGAAGATATGTATGTTTAACGGGGACTCTGTAAGTAATAAGCTAAAAAGGGAGGATTGTAGTGTATGTACCCGTCTACCTTTAAGGGAACTATTGAATGTAACCGTTCACCTTTAAGAGAACTACTTTAGGTGTGGCACTATTTGTTTGGCGTCTGTATACTGTAATACCGATAGTGACCACACCAGTATATAAGTGTTGTGGCAGGATTGCTGGGGCAGATTCGCCCTGACCTTCGAATAGTAAAGACCTGTTTGTTTGTTACTTCTGAAGTCTGTGTATTTATTAACTGCACAAACCACAGACTTTACAAAACAGAGAGAGAGAGAGGTTGGGGAAAGAGAGGGGAACTGGGTATTAAACAGAGAGAGAGAGAGGTCGGGGAAAGAGAGGGGAACTGGGTATTAAACAGAGAGAGAGGTGTCGGGGAAAGAGAGAGGAACTGGGTATTAAACAGAGAGAGAGGGGTCGGGGAAAGAGAGGGGAACTGGGTATTGAACAGAGAGAGAGGGGTCGGGGAAAGAGAAAGGAACTGGGTATTAAACAGAGAGAGAGAGGGGTCGGGGAAAGAGAGGGGAACTGGGTATTAAACAGAGAGAGAGAGAGGTCGGGGAAAGAGAGGGGAACTGGGTATTAAACAGAGAGAGAGAGAGGTCGGGGAAAGAGAGAGGAACTGGGTATTAAACAGAGAGAGAGAGAGGTCGGGAAAAGAGAGAGGAACTGGGTATTAAACAGAGAGAGAGGTCGGGGAAAGAGAGGGGAACTGTGTAGTGTATGTAACCGTTCCACCTTTAAGAGAACTATTTTAAGGGTTCAACTACTTTATCTTGGCTGCTGTATACTGTAATACCGGTGGTGACCACACCGGTATATAAGTGCTGTGTAATGATTTATTGGGCAGTTCCGCCCTGACCTTCGACTAGTAAAGACCTGTTAAAGTTTACTCTTGTGGTCTGTGTAGTAATTCTCAATATAACACACAGACTTAACAGTGGCGACGAGTACAATCTTACCCTGCAGCAGAGATACATCCAAGGCAGTTTAACGGGCGTCGAGAGGAGGCATCCGCCCTCATCATTCTGCTGAGAAAAGACTCGAGTCTGCAGAGCAAAGGAAGAATTCTGACACGAAGCCTTCCATCAGCAACAGGCAGTGATCATCCCTTCTATCACGGTGGTGGGTGAGCCGATCAGCGATGAGCAGCAAGTCAACCACGTTGGCTGTGAAATAGGGGAGGGAAGAACGGAGGAGATAAGGGCGGAGAACTCGACCACGGCCGGGGAAAAGAGCCGGACAGAAGTCGGGGCCAGAGGCGCTGAGACTGGGGCGGCGTAAGGCACGGAAGCCGCGGTGAATACAAACACAGCCGGTGTGAGAGACCGGGCTGCAAGCGGGCTGGGAGACGCAACAGCGTCGAGAGAGAGCTCGACCGCGACCGGTGAAAAAGGCCAGGCAGCTACCGAGGCCGCGAGGCGCAGCGACCGGGTCAGCGTAAGGCACGGGAGAAAATAAAAACAAAAAAAAAAAACCGCGGAGAACTCAGCCGCAGCCGGGGGAAAGGACCAGACTGCAAGCTCGACCGCGACCGGTGATAAAGCCGCGAGGCACAGCGACCGGGTCAGCGTAAGGCGCGGGAGCAAATTAAAAAAAACGCGGAGAACTCAGCCGCAGTCGGGGGAAAGGACCGGACTGCAAGAGGGGCTGGGAGGCACGATTTGAAAACCGCTGGGGAGGGCGAACGCAGCAATACGGCAATCGCCATTACAGCCAGCGGGGGAGAAAGGCAAACATGGGAAGCCGCCATTTTAGTAGGCGGGGAAGAAGACAAGCGCGGGAAACCGCCATTTTGAAAAAAAAAAGTTAAAGAAAAATTTATTTTTGTTTCTCAAGAAGATTGCGAGGATGCCTAAGCGTGGTAACATCAACGATTTCGATCCCGATGTTGAAGAATGGGCCACGTATGTAGAACGCATAGAGATATATTGTAAGGCAAATAAAATATCAAATGAAGATAAAGCACTAACCTTACTAAACTCAATGGGTGCGAAGACATACGGGCTATTGAAGCATCTTCTATCACCAGCTAAACCGGCGGATCAGACTTTCGCTAATATTGTTGCTGTCCTGAAGGATCATTTGAACCCCACACCGCTGATGTTAGCGGAACGATTTAAATTTTATGCGAGAACGCAACTGAAAGAGGAAAGCAACGCGGAGTACTTAATTGAACTGCGTAAGCTAGCGAAATACTGTCAGTTTGGGGAAGGACTGACAGAGGCACTGAGAGACAAATTCGTGTGCGGATTGTCGAAAGAAGGAACACAAAAGCGGCTACTTGAAGAGAATGATCTTACACTTGATAAGGCTGTCTCTATTGCAGCATCGCACGAAGCCGCAGCGAGAGGCACTGCGGAAATGCAGCTGAAGGCAGCGGTACTCAGCGTAGATCAAATGGCTTTGGGTACAACGAAATGTTATCATTCACAGAAATCACAGAAACCCCACAGTGCAGATAGAGGCCATTTCGGCCCATCGAGCCTGCACCGACACATATCCCACCCAATCCCCATAACCCCTACACCAACACATATCCCACCCTATCCCCGTAACCCCACGTATTTAATCCCCCTAACACTAAGGGTCAATTTATCATAGCCAATCAACCTAACCTGCACATCTTTGGACTGTGGGAGGAAACCGGAGCACCCGGAGTAAACCCACGCAAACACGGGGAGAATGTGCAAACTCCACACAGACAGTCGCCCGAGGCCGGATTCGAACCCGGGTCCCTGGCGCTGTGAGGCAACAGTGCTAACCACTATGCCACCGTGCTGCCCATTGTGGGAAGACAGCACACGATCAGAACCAATGCTGGTTTAAAAACCAGGAATGTAGAAAATGTGGCAAGCTTGGTCACATAGCTAAAGTATGCCGGTCAGGAAAGAAGACCAGCAACAAAAAGTCACCGCAGGAAAAGTGCAGCAAGGTACACAAGGTGGCTGAGAAGAGTTCGGATGAACAGAATTCGGATTCAGACTCCAACAGCAAGGAACTGGGTAGTCTGAGAATTCACAATGTGAGTAAGGAAGCTGACCGACAAACTATCTGGGTCACCCTGCAGATAGCAGGAGTCCAAGTGAAGATGGAATTGGACACCAGATCGGCGTTGACGGCCATGAATAAGCAAGATTACAAAAGGTTATTCACACATATTCCCCTACGGGATACGGAGATAGTATTAAAGACATACACGGGGCAAAGAGTATACTCCATCGGAAGGATAAAAGTCAAGGTGGTACACAAGGGCAAAGAACACCAAGGAATGGACATATATGTACTACCTGAGGGAGGTCCACCACTTCTGGGACGGAAGTGGATCAGGAAAATAAATATGGACTGGCACCCCCTAAAAGCAATAACGGGAGATTCCGGAAAAAGAAAAGATGTCAAACCTGCACGATTGTCCAGAATATTGGATGAGGGCATATGCAGCAGTGACAGTGACAAAGCAGAGAGTGAGAACTCGGTGAAGACAATCAGCTTAGACCCTGGAACTGATGATGGTAAGACCAGCCCATGTGCAAAAGACAAGTCTAAAATGGACTTGCAGACTAATGATGGAAAAACGAAGGAGTGTATAAATGCTTCAGGAGAGAACAAAGTATCAGAACAGAATTCCACTGAACAACAACAACATAGTTTGACAGAGAATTCTGAGTCTGTCCAGTCTACAGACATGCACATTTCTGAGGAACACCGGGCTCGAACTCAACTCAATCTCAAACTACAACAGCAATTAGAACAAATGATTCGCCGTTTTGAGCAAGAGATGAATGCAAAGAAAAAGTTCTTTGACACAGAGTTGGAGAATCTGGGAAGACAGCAGAAGCAGCTGATTGAGAAAATGGAGCAGGAACACACAAACCGTCTGCGCGATGAGGCCAAACGAATCAAAGCTGAGCAAGAAAGGGAATATGTCAAATTCATCGATCAGTTGAAAGCTAAGAATAAAGAACACCCTTTTGTGAGCAGTGTCAGCAGTAATAAGCTGAAGTGATGGAGGAAATAGAAGACAATAGAGAAGAAGCAGAAGATGATGACTCATCTGAACCATTATCACCCCTACCAGGTCACGCACGTGGTCCCTCCGAACTGAGCCAAATCAGTCTGGAAGTAGAAAAACTTCCCAAGGTACTCGAGCCTTTAGAAGTCAGCAATGCTGGTTCTGAAGTTACGAAAGTTCAAGCTGTTAAGTCCAGTGAAGGACTATTAGATGAGTCAACCCAGCAACGAGAACCTACTACACCACCGAGAACTACTACACCACCGAGGCGTTATCCGGACCGAGTCAGGAAGCACAGGAGGCACCTCCGCAGAGACTGAATCTGTGAACTGTTTTTACATGAAGTTGTGTATATATGTTATGATGTTATGTTTAATGGGAAATATATATACTGTTAAGCAAAAAAGGGAGGATTGTAGTGTATGTAACCGTTCCACCTTTAAGAGAACTATTTTAAGGGTTGCACTACTTTATCTTGGCTGCTGTATACTGTAATACCGGTGGTGACCACACCGGTATATAAGTGCTGTGTAATGATTTATTGGGCAGTTCCGCCCTGACCTTCGACTAGTAAAGACCTGTTAAAGTTTACTCTTGTGGTCTGTGTAGTAATTCTCAATATAACACACAGACTTAACAAACGGGGTATTAAACAGAGAGAGAGAGGTCAGGGAAAGAGAGGGGAACTGGCTATTAAACAGAGAGAGAGAGGGGTCGGGGAAAGAGAGGGGAACTGGGTATTAAACAGAGAGAGAGAGAGGTCGGGGAAAGAGAGGGGAACTGGGTATTAAACAGAGAGAGAGGGGTCAGGGAAAGAGAGGGGAACTGGTTATTAAACAGAGAGAGAGGGGTCGGGGAAAGAGAGGGGAACTGGGTATTAAACAGAGAGAGAGGGGTCGGGGAAAGAGAGGGGAACTGGGTATTAAACAGAGAGAGGGAGGGGTCGGGGAAAGAGAGGGGAACTGGGTATTAAACAGAGAGAGAGAGAGGTCGGGGAAAGAGAGGGGAACTGGGTATTAAACAGAGAGAGAGAGAGGTCGGGGAAAGAGAGGGGAACTGGGTATTAAACAAAGAGAGAGACAGGGGTCGGGGAAAGAGAGGGGAACTGGGTATTAAACAGAGAGAGAGAGGGGTCGGGGAAAGAGAGGGGAACTGGGTATTAAACAGAGAGAGAGGGGTCGGGGAAAGAGAGGGGAACTGGGTATTAAACAGAGAGAGAGAGAGAGGTCGGGGAAAGAGAGGGGAACTGGGTATTAAACAGAGAGAGAGGGGGGTCGGGGAAAGAGAGGGGAACTGGGTATTAAACAGAGAGAGAGAGAGGTCGGGGAATGAGAGGGGAACTGGGTATTAAACAGGGAGAGAGAGGGGTCGGGGAAAGAGAGGGGAACTGGGTATTAAACAGGGAGAGAGAGGGGTCGGGGAAAGAGAGGGGAACTGGGTATTAAACAGAGAGAGAGAGAGGTCGGGGATAGAGAGGGGAACTGGGTATTAAACAGAGAGAGAGAGAGGTCGGGGAAAGAGAGGGGAACTGGGTATTAAACAGAGAGAGAGAGAGGGGTCGGGGAAAGAGAGGGGAACTGGGTATTAAACAGAGAGAGAGAGAGGGGTCGGGGAAAGAGAGGGGAACTGGGTATTAAACAGAGAGAGAGAGTGAGGTCGGGGAAAGAGAGGGGAACTGGGTATTAAACAGAGAGAGAGAGAGGTCGGGGAAAGAGAGGGGAACTGGGTATTAAACAGAGAGAGAGAGTGAGGTCGGGGAAAGAGAGGGGAACTGCGTATTAAACAGAGAGAGAGGGGGGTCGGGGAAAGAGAGGGGAACTGGGTATTAAACAGTGAGAGAGAGAGGTCGGGGAAAGAGAGGGGAACTGTGTATTAAACAGAGAGAGAGAGAGGGGTCGGGGAAAGAGAGGGGAACTGGGTATTAAACAGAGAGAGAGAGAGGTCGGGGAAAGAGAGGGGAACTGGGTATTAAACAAAGAGAGAGAGAGGGGTCGGGGAAAGAGAGGGGAACTGGGTATTAAACAGAGAGAGAGAGGGGTCGGGGAAAGAGAGGGGAACTGGGTATTAAACAGAGAGAGAGAGAGAGGTCGGGGAAAGAGAGAGGAACTGGGTATGAAACAGAGAGAGAGAGAGGGGTCGGGGAAAGAGGGGAACTGGGGATTAAACAGAGAGAGAGGGGTCGGGGAAAGAGAGGGGAACTGCGTATGAAACAGAGAGAGAGAGAGGGGTCGGGGAAAGAGATTGAAACTGGGTATTAAACAGAGAGAGAGAGGGGTCGGGGAAAGAGAGGGGAACTGGGTATTAAACAGAGAGAGAGAGAGAGCGGAAAGAGAGGGGAACTGGGTATTAAACAGAGAGAGAGAGAGGTCGGGGAAAGAGAGGGGAACTGGTTATTAAACAGAGAGAGAGAGAGGTCGGGGAAAGAGAGAGGAACTGGGTATTAAACAGAGAGAGAGGGGGGTCGGGGAAAGAGGGGAACTGGGTATTAAACAGAGAGAGAGAGAGGTCGGGGAAAGAGAGGGGAACTGGGTATTAAACAGAGAGAGAGAGGGGTTGGGGAAAGAGAGGGGAACTGGGTATTAAACAGAGAGAGAGAGAGGTCGGGGAAAGAGAGGGGAACTGGGTATTAAACAGAGAGGGGGGTCGGGGAAAGAGCGGGGAACTGGGGATTAAACAGAGAGAGAGAGGTCGGGGAAAGAGAGGGGACCTGGGTATTAAACAGAGAGAGAGAGGGGTCGGGGAAAGAGAGGGGAACTGGGTATTAAACAGAGAGAGAGAGAGGTCGGGGATAGAGAGGGGAACTGGGTATTAAACAGAGAGTGAGGGGGGGGTCGGGGAAAGAGGGGAACTGGGTATTAAACAGAGAGAGAGAGGTCGGGGAAAGAGAGGGGAACTGGGTATTAAACAGAGAGAGAGAGAGGTCGGGGAAAGAGGGGAACTGGGTATTAAACAGAGAGAGAGGGGTCGGGGAAAGAGAGAGGAACTGGGTATTAAACAGAGAGAGAGGGGTCGGGGAAAGAGAGGGGAACTGGGTATTAAACAGAGAGAGAGGTCGGGGAAAGAGAGGGGAACTGGGTATTAAACAAAGAGAGAGACAGGGGTCGGGGAAAGAGAGGGGAACTGGGTATTAAACAGAGAGAGAGAGGGGTCGGGGAAAGAGAGGGGAACTGGGTATTAAACAGAGAGAGAGGGGTCGGGGAAAGAGAGGGGAACTGGGTATTAAACAGAGAGAGAGAGAGAGGTCGGGGAAAGAGAGGGGAACTGGGTATTAAACAGAGAGAGAGGGGGGTCGGGGAAAGAGAGGGGAACTAGGTATTAAACAGAGAGAGAGAGAGGTCGGGGAATGAGAGGGGAACTGGGTATTAAACAGGGAGAGAGAGGGGTCGGGGAAAGAGAGGGGAACTGGGTATTAAACAGGGAGAGAGAGGGGTCGGGGAAAGAGAGGGGAACTGGGTATTAAACAGAGAGAGAGAGAGGTCGGGGAAAGAGAGGGGAACTGGGTATTAAACAGAGAGAGAGAGAGGGGTCGGGGAAAGAGAGGGGAACTGGGTATTAAACAGAGAGAGAGAGAGGGGTCGGGGAAAGAGAGGGGAACTGGGTATTAAACAGAGAGAGTGAGTGAGGTCGGGGAAAGAGAGGGGAACTGGGTATTAAACAGAGAGAGAGAGAGGTCGGGGAAAGAGAGGGGAACTGGGTATTAAACAGAGAGAGAGAGTGAGGTCAGGGAAAGAGAGGGGAACTGGGTATTAAACAGAGAGAGAGGGGGGTCGGGGAAAGAGAGGGGAACTGGGTATTAAACAGTGAGAGAGAGAGGTCGGGGAAAGAGAGGGGAACTGTGTATTAAACAGAGAGAGAGAGAGGGGTCGGGGAAAGAGAGGGGAACTGGGTATTAAACAGAGAGAGAGAGAGGTCGGTGAAAGAGAGGGGAACTGGGTATTAAACAAAGAGAGAGAGAGGGGTCGGGGAAAGAGAGGGGAACTGGGTATTAAACAGAGAGAGAGAGGGGTCGGGGAAAGAGAGGGGAACTGGGTATTAAACAGAGAGAGAGAGAGAGGTCGGGGAAAGAGAGAGGAACTGGGTATTAAACAGAGAGAGAGAGGGGTCGGGGAAAGAGAGGGGAACTGGGTATTAAACAGAGAGAGAGAGAGAGGTCGGGGAAAGAGAGAGGAACTGGGTATGAAACAGAGAGAGAGAGAGGGGTCGGGGAAAGAGGGGAACTGGGGATTAAACAGAGAGAGAGGGGTCGGGGAAAGAGAGGGGAACTGCGTATGAAACAGAGAGAGAGAGAGGGGTCGGGGAAAGAGATTGAAACTGGGTATTAAACAGAGAGAGAGAGGGGTCGGGGAAAGAGAGGGGAACTGGGTATTAAACAGAGAGAGAGAGAGAGCGGAAAGAGAGGGGAACTGGGTATTAAACAGAGAGAGAGAGAGGTCGGGGAAAGAGAGGGGAACTGGTTATTAAACAGAGAGAGAGAGAGGTCGGGGAAAGAGAGAGGAACTGGGTATTAAACAGAGAGAGAGGGGGGTCGGGGAAAGAGGGGAACTGGGTATTAAACAGAGAGAGAGAGAGGTCGGGGAAAGAGAGGGGAACTGGGTATTAAACAGAGAGAGAGAGGGGTTGGGGAAAGAGAGGGGAACTGGGTATTAAACAGAGAGAGAGAGAGGTCGGGGAAAGAGAGGGGAACTGGGTATTAAACAGAGAGAGGGGGGTCGGGGAAAGAGCGGGGAACTGGGGATTAAACAGAGAGAGAGAGGTCGGGGAAAGAGAGGGGACCTGGGTATTAAACAGAGAGAGAGAGGGGTCGGGGAAAGAGAGGGGAACTGGGTATTAAACAGAGAGAGAGAGAGGTCGGGGATAGAGAGGGGAACTGGGTATTAAACAGAGAGTGAGGGGGGGGTCGGGGAAAGAGGGGAACTGGGTATTAAACAGAGAGAGAGAGGTCGGGGAAAGAGAGGGGAACTGGGTATTAAACAGAGAGAGAGAGAGGTCGGGGAAAGAGGGGAACTGGGTATTAAACAGAGAGAGAGGGGTCGGGGAAAGAGAGAGGAACTGGGTATTAAACAGAGAGAGAGGGGTCGGGGAAAGAGAGGGGAACTGGGTATTAAACAGAGAGAGAGGTCGGGGAAAGAGAGGGGAACTGGGTATTAAACAAAGAGAGAGACAGGGGTCGGGGAAAGAGAGGGGAACTGGGTATTAAACAGAGAGAGAGAGGGGTCGGGGAAAGAGAGGGGAACTGGGTATTAAACAGAGAGAGAGGGGTCGGGGAAAGAGAGGGGAACTGGGTATTAAACAGAGAGAGAGAGAGAGGTCGGGGAAAGAGAGGGGAACTGGGTATTAAACAGAGAGAGAGGGGGGTCGGGGAAAGAGAGGGGAACTAGGTATTAAACAGAGAGAGAGAGAGGTCGGGGAATGAGAGGGGAACTGGGTATTAAACAGGGAGAGAGAGGGGTCGGGGAAAGAGAGGGGAACTGGGTATTAAACAGGGAGAGAGAGGGGTCGGGGAAAGAGAGGGGAACTGGGTATTAAACAGAGAGAGAGAGAGGTCGGGGAAAGAGAGGGGAACTGGGTATTAAACAGAGAGAGAGAGAGGGGTCGGGGAAAGAGAGGGGAACTGGGTATTAAACAGAGAGAGAGAGAGGGGTCGGGGAAAGAGAGGGGAACTGGGTATTAAACAGAGAGAGTGAGTGAGGTCGGGGAAAGAGAGGGGAACTGGGTATTAAACAGAGAGAGAGAGAGGTCGGGGAAAGAGAGGGGAACTGGGTATTAAACAGAGAGAGAGAGTGAGGTCAGGGAAAGAGAGGGGAACTGGGTATTAAACAGAGAGAGAGGGGGGTCGGGGAAAGAGAGGGGAACTGGGTATTAAACAGTGAGAGAGAGAGGTCGGGGAAAGAGAGGGGAACTGTGTATTAAACAGAGAGAGAGAGAGGGGTCGGGGAAAGAGAGGGGAACTGGGTATTAAACAGAGAGAGAGAGAGGTCGGTGAAAGAGAGGGGAACTGGGTATTAAACAAAGAGAGAGAGAGGGGTCGGGGAAAGAGAGGGGAACTGGGTATTAAACAGAGAGAGAGAGGGGTCGGGGAAAGAGAGGGGAACTGGGTATTAAACAGAGAGAGAGAGAGAGGTCGGGGAAAGAGAGAGGAACTGGGTATTAAACAGAGAGAGAGAGAGGGGTCGGGGAAAGAGGGGAAATGGGTATTAAACAGAGAGAGAGGGGTCGGGGAAAGAGAGGGGAACTGGGTATGAAACAGAGAGAGAGAGAGGGGTCGGGGAAAGAGAGGGAAACTGGGTATTAAACAGAGAGAGAGAGGGGTCGGGGAAAGAGAGGGGAACTGGGTATTAAACAGAGAGAGAGAGAGGTCGGGGAAAGAGAGGGGAACTGGGTATTAAACAGAGAGAGAGGGGGGTCGGGGAAAGAGAGGGGAACTGGGTATTAAACAGAGAGAGAGGGGTCGGGGAAAGAGAGGGGAACTGGGTATGAAACAGAGAGAGAGAGAGGGGTCGGGGAAAGAGAGGGAAACTGGGCATTAAACAGAGAGAGAGAGGGGTCGGGGAAAGAGAGGGGAACTGGGTATTAAACAGAGAGAGAGAGAGGTCGGGGAAAGAGAGGGGAACTGGGTATTAAACAGAGAGAGAGAGGTCGGGGAAAGAGAGGGGAACTGGGTATTAAACAGAGAGAGAGAGAGGTCGGGGAAAGAGAGGGGAACTGGGTATTAAACAGAGAGAGAGAGAGGTCGGGGAAAGAGAGGGGAACTGGGTATTAAACAGAGAGAGAGGGGGGTCGGGGAAAGAGAGGGGAACTGGGTATGAAACAGAGAGAGAGAGAGGTCGGGGAAAGAGAGGGGAACTGGGTATTAAACAGAGAGAGAGAGGGGTTGGGGAAAGAGAGGGGAACTGGGTATTAAAACAGAGAGAGAGAGAGGTCGGGGAAAGAGAGGGGAACTGGGTATTAAACAGAGAGAGAGAGAGGTCGGGGAAAGAGAGGGGAACTGGGTATTAAACAGAGAGAGAGAGAGGTCGCGGAAAGAGAGGGGAACTGGGTATTAAACAGAGAGAGGGGGGTCAGGGAAAGAGAGGGGAACTGGGTATTAAACAGAGAGAGAGAGAGAGAGGGGTCGGGGAAAGAGAGGGGACCTGGGTATTAAACAGAGAGAGAGAGGGGTCGGGGAAAGAGAGGGGAACTGGGTATTAAACAGAGAGAGAGAGAGGTCGGGGATAGAGAGGGGAACTGGGTATTAAACAGAGAGTGGGGAGGGTCGGGGAAAGAGGGGAACTGGGTATTAAACAGAGAGAGAGAGGTCGGGGAAAGAGAGGGGAACTGGGTATTAAACAGAGAGAGAGAGAGGTCGGGGAAAGAGGGGAACTGGGTATTAAACAGAGAGAGAGGGGTCGGGGAAAGAGAGAGGAACTGGGTATTAAACAGAGAGAGAGGGGTCGGGGAAAGAGAGGGGAACTGGGTATTAAACAGAGAGAGAGGGGGGTCGGGGAAAGAGAGGGGAACTGGGTATTAAACAGTGAGAGAGAGGTCGGGGAAAGAGTGGGGAACTGGGTATTAAACAGAGAGAGAGGGGGGTGTCGGGGAAAGAGAGAGGAACTGGGTATTAAACAGAGAGAGAGAGAGGTCGGGGAAAGAGAGGGGAACTGGGTATTAAACAGAGAGAGAGAGAGGTCGGGGAAAGAGAGGGGAACTGGGTATTAAACAGAGAGAGAGGGGTCGGGGAAAGAGAGGGGAACTGGGTATTAAACAGAGAGAGGGAGAGGTCGGGGAAAGAGAGGGGAACTGGGTATTAAACAGAGAGAGAGAGAGGTCGGGGAAAGAGAGGGGAACTGGGTATTAAACAGAGAGAGAGGGGTCGGGGAAAGACGGGAACTGGGTATTAAACAGAGAGAGAGAGAGGGGTCGGGGGAAGAGAGGGGAACTGGGTATTAAACAGAGAGAGAGAGAGGGGTCGGGGAAAGAGAGGGGAACTGGGTATTAAACAGAGAGAGAGAGAGGGGTCGGGGATAGAGAGGGGAACTGGGTATTAAACAGAGAGGGGGGGGTCGGGGAAAGAGAGGGGAACTGGGTATTAAACAGAGAGAGAGAGGTCGGGGAAAGAGAGGGGAACTGGGGATTAAACAGAGAGAGGGGTCGGGGAAAGAGAGGGGAACTGGGTATTAAACAGAGAGAGAGAGAGGGGTCGGGGAAAGAGAGGGGAACTGGGTATTAAACAGAGAGAGAGAGAGAGGGGTCGGGGAAAGAGAGGGGAACTGGGTATTAAACAGAGAGAGAGAGGTCGGGAAGAGAGAGGGGAACTGGGTATTAAACAGAGAGAGAGAGGTCGGGGAAAGAGAGGGGAACTGGGTATTAAACAGAGAGAGAGAGAGGTCGGGGAAAGAGAGGGGAACTGGGTATTAAACAGAGAGAGAGAGAGGTCGGGGAAAGAGAGGAGAACTGGGTATTAAACAGAGAGAGAGAGAGGGGTCGGGGAAAGAGAGGGGAACTGGGTATTAAACAGAGAGAGAGGGGTCGGGGAAAGAGAGGAACTGGGTATTAAACAGAGAGAGAGAGAGGTCGGGGAAAGAGATGGGAACTGGGTATTAAACAGAGAGTGAGGGGGGGTCGGGGAAAGAGAGGGGAACTGGGTATTAAACAGAGAGAGAGAGAGGTCGGGGAAAGAGAGGGGAACTGGGTATTAAACAGAGAGTGAGGGGGGGTCGGGGAAAGAGAGGGGAACTGGGTATTAAACAGAGAGAGAGAGGGGGGTCGGGGAAAGAGCGGGGAACTGGGTATTAAACAGAGAGAGAGAGGTCGGGGAAAGAGAGGGGAACTGGGTATAAAACAGAGAGAGAGAGAGGGGTCAGGGAAAGAGAGGGGAACTGGGTATTAAACAGAGAGAGAGGGGTCGGGGAAAGAGAGGAACTGGGTATTAAACAGAGAGAGAGGGATCGGGGAAAGAGAGGGGAACTGGGTATTAAACAGAGAGAGAGAGAGGTCGGGGAAAGAGAGGGGAACTGGGTATTAAACAGAGAGAGAGAGGGGGTCGGGGAAAGAGAGGGGAACTGGGTATTAAACAGAGAGAGAGAGGGGGTCGGGGAAAGAGAGGGGAACTGGGTATTAAACAGAGAGAGAGAGGGGTCGGGGAAAGAGAGGGGAACTGGGTATTAAACAGAGAGAGAGAGGGGTCGGGGAAAGAGAGAGGAAATGGGTATTAAACAGAGAGAGAGAGAGGTCGGGGAAAGAGAGGGGAACTGGGTATTAAACAGAGAGAGAGAGAGGTCGGTGAAAGAGAGAGGGGAACTGGGTATTAAACAGAGAGAGAGAGAGGTCGGGGAAAGAGAGGGGAACTGGGTATTAAACAGAGAGAGAGAGAGGTCGGGGAAAGAGCGAGGAACTGGGTATTAAAAAGAGAGAGAGGGGGTTCGGGGAAAGAGAGGGGAACTGGGTATTAAACAGAGTGAGAGGGGGTTCGGGGAAAGAGAGGGGAACTGGGTATTAAACAGAGAGAGGGGGGTCGGGGAAAGAGAGGGCAACTGGGTATTAAACAGAGAGAGAGGGGGTTCGGGGAAAGAGAGGGGAACTGGGTATTAAACAGAGAGAGAGGGGTCGGGGAAAGAGAGGGGAACTGGGGATTAAACAGGGAGAGAGAGAGGTCGGGGAAAGAGAGGGGAACTGGGTATTAAACAGAGAGAGAACGAGGTCGGGGAAAGAGAGGGGAACTGGGTATTAAACAGAGAGAGAGAGAGGTCGGGGAAAGAGAGGGGAACTGGGTATTAAACAGAGAGAGAGAGAGGTCGGGGAAAGAGAGGGGAACTGGGTATTAAACAGAGAGAGAGAGGGGCCGGGGAAAGAGAGGGGAACTGGGTATTAAACAGAGAGAGAGAGGGGTCGGGGAAAGAGAGGGGAACTGGGTATTAAACAGAGAGAGAGAGGGGTCGGGGAAAGAGAGGGGAACTGGGTACTAAACAGAGAGAGAGAGAGGTCGGGGAAAGGGAGGGGAACTGGGTATTAAACAGAGAGAGATGCGTCGGGGAAAGACAGGGGAACTGGGTATTAAACAGAGAGAGAGAGAGGTCGGGGAAAGAGAGGGGAACTGGGTATTAAACAGAGAGAGAGAGAGGGGTCGGGGAAAGAGAGGGGAACTCGGTATTAAACAGAGAGAGAGAGAGGGGTCGGGGAAAGAGAGGGGAACTGGGTATTAAACAGAGAGAGAGAGAGGGGTCGGGGAAAGAGTGGGGAACTGGGTATTAAACAGAGAGAGAGAGGGGTCGGGGAGAGAAAGGGGTCGGGGAAAGAGAGGCGAACTGGGTATTAAGCAGAGAGAGAGAGGGGTCGGGGAAAGAGAGGGGAACTGGGTATTAAACAGAGAGAGAGAGACGTCGGGGAAAGAGAGGGGAACTGGGTATTAAACAGAGAGAGAGAGAGGGGTCGGGGAAAGAGAGGGGAACTGGGTATTAAACAGAGAGAGAGAGAGGGGTTGGGGAAAGAGAGGGGAACTGGGTATTAAACAGAGAGAGAGAGGGGTCGGGGAAAGAGAGGGGAACTGGGTATTAAACAGAGAGAGAGAGAGAGTTCGGGGAAAGAGAGGGGTACTGGGTATTAAACAGAGAGAGAGGGGGGTCGGGGAAAGAGAGGGGAACTGGGTATTAAACAGAGAGAGAGAGAGGTCGGGGAAAGAGAGGGGAACTGGGTATTAAACAGAGAGAGAGAGAGGTCGGGGAAAAAGAGAGGAACTGGGTATTAAACAGAGAGAGAGAGAGGTCGGGGAAAGAGAGGGGAACTGGGTATTAAACAGAGAGAGAGAGAGTTCGGGGAAAAAGAGAGGAACTGGGTATTAAACAGAGAGAGAGAGAGGTCGGGGAAAGAGAGGGGAACTGGGTATTAAACAGAGAGAGAGAGAGGTGTCGGGGAAAGAGAGGGGAACTGGGTATTAAACAGAGAGAGAGAGAGGTCGGGGAAAGAGAGGGGAACTGTGTATTAAACAGAGAGAGAGAGAGGTCGGGGAAAAAGAGAGGAACTGGGTATTAAACAGAGAGAGAGAGAGGTCGGGGAAAGAGAGCGGAACTGGGTATTAAACAGAGAGATAGAGAGGTCGGGGAAAGAGAGAGGAACTGGGTATTAAACAGAGAGAGAGAGGGGTCGGGGAAAGAGAGGGGAACTGGGTATTAAACAGAGAGATAGAGAGGTCGGGGAAAGAGAGAGGAACTGGGTATTAAACAGAGAGAGAGAGAGGTCGGGGAAAGAGAGAGGAACTTGGTATTAAGCAGAGAGAGAGGTCGGAGAAAGAGAGAGGAACTGGGTATTAAACAGAGAGTGGGAGGTCGGGGAAAGAGAGAGGAACTGGGTATTAAGCAGAGAGAGAGAGAGGTCGGGGAAAGAGAGGGGAACTGGGTATTAAACAGAGAGAGAGGTCGGAGAAAGAGAGAGGAACTGTGTATTAAACAGAGAGAGAGAGAGAGGTCGGGGAAAGAGAGGGGAACTGGGGATTAAACAGGGAGAGAGAGAGAGGTCGGGGAAAGAGAGGGGAACTGGTTATTTACCAGAGAGAGAGAGAGGTCGGGGATAGAGAGGGGAACTGGGTATTAAACAGAGAGAGAGAGGGGTCAGGGAAAGAGAGGGGAACTGGGTATTAAACAGAGAGAGAGAGGGGTCGGGGAAAGAGAGGGGAACTGGGTATTAAACAGAGATAGAGGTCGGGGAAAGAGAGGGGAACTGGGTATTATACAGAGAGAGAGAGAGGTCGGGGAAAGAGAGGGGAACTGTGTATTAAACAGAGAGAGAGAGGTCGGGGACAGAGAGGGGAACTGG
The DNA here is from genome assembly GCF_052327205.1 of Somniosus microcephalus. NCBI lineage: Eukaryota > Metazoa > Chordata > Chondrichthyes > Squaliformes > Somniosidae > Somniosus > Somniosus microcephalus. The sequence continues at coordinate 8,395,256 of NC_141001.1, read as the reverse complement.
GTATTAAACAGAGAGAGAGAGGGATCAGGGAAAGAGAGGGGAACTGGGTATTAAACAGAGAGAGAGGGGTCGGGGAAAGAGAGGGGAACTGGGTATTAAACAGAGAGAGAGAGGGGTCGGGGAAAGAGAGGGGAACTGGGCATTAAACAGAGAGAGAGAGGGGGTTCGGGGAAAGAGAGGGGAACTGGGTATTAAACAGAGAGAGAGGTCGGGGAAAGAGAGGGGAACTGGGTATTAAACAGAGAGAGGGGTCGGGGAAAGAGAGGGGAACTGGGTATTAAACAGAGAGAGAGAGGTCGGGGAAAGAGAGGGGAACTGGGTATTAAACAGAGAGAGAGGGGGTTCGGGGAAAGAGAGGGGAACTGGGTATTAAACAGAGAGAGAGGGGTCGGGGAAAGAGAGGGGAACTGGGTTTTAAACAGAGAGAGAGAGAGGTCGGGGAAAGAGAGGGGAACTGGGTATTAAACAGAGAGAGAGAGGGGTCGGGGAAAGAGAGGGGAACTGGGTATTAAACAGAGAGAGAGGTGGGGGAAAGAGAGGAGAACTGGGTATTAAACAGAGAGAGAGAGAGGTCGGGGAAAGAGAGGGGAACTGGGTATTAAACAGAGAGAGAGAGAGGTCGGGGAAAGAGAGGGGAACTGGGTATTAAACAGAGAGAGGGGTCGGGGAAAGAGAGGGGAACTGGGTATTAAACAGAGAGAGAGGTCGGGGAAAGAGAGGGGAACTGGGTATTAAACAGAGAGAGAGAGAGGTCGGGGAAAGAGAGGGGAACTGGGTATTAAACAGAGAGAGAGAGAGGTCGGGGAAAGAGAGGGGAACTGGGTATTAAACAGAGAGAGAGGGGTCGGGGAAAGACGGGAACTGGGTATTAAACAGAGAGAGAGAGAGGTCGGGGAAAGAGAGGGGAACTGGGTATTAAACAGAGAGAGAGAGAGGGGTCGGGGAAAGAGAGGGGAACTGGGTATTAAACAGAGAGAGAGAGAGGGGTCGGGGAAAGAGAGGGGACCTGGGTATTAAACAGAGAGAGAGAGGGGTCGGGGAAAGAGAGGGGAACTGGGTATTAAACAGAGAGAGAGAGAGGTCGGGGATAGAGAGGGGAACTGTGTATTAAACAGAGAGTGGGGGGGGGTCGGGGAAAGAGGGGAACTGGGTATTAAACAGAGAGAGAGAGGTCGGGGAAAGAGAGGGGAACTGGGTATTAAACAGAGAGAGAGAGAGGTCGGGGAAAGAGGGGAACTGGGTATTAAACAGAGAGAGAGGGGTCGGGGAAAGAGAGAGGAACTGGGTATTAAACAGAGAGAGAGGGGTCGGGGAAAGAGAGGGGAACTGGGTATTAAACAGAGAGAGAGGGGTCGGGGAAAGAGAGAGGAACTGGGTATTAAACAGAGAGAGAGGGGTCGGGGAAAGAGAGGGGAACTGGGTATTAAACAGAGAGAGAGGGGGTCGGGGAAAGAGAGGGGAACTGGGTATTAAACAGTGAGAGAGAGGTCGGGGAAAGAGTGGGGAACTGGGTATTAAACAGAGAGAGAGAGAGGTCGGGGAAAGAGAGGGGAACTGGGTATTAAACAGAGAGAGAGAGAGTTCGGGGAAAGAGAGGGGAACTGGGTATTAAACAGAGAGAGAGAGGGGGGTCGGGGAAAGAGAGGGGAACTGGGTATTAAACAGAGAGAGAGAGGGGTCAGGGAAAGGGAGGGGAACTGGGTATTAAACAGAGAGAGAGGGGTCGGGGAAAGAGAGGGGAACTGGGTATTAAACAGAGAGAGGGGTCGGGGAAAGAGAGGGGAACCGGGTATTAAACAGAGAGAGGGGTCGGGGAAAGAGAGGGGAACTGGGTATTAAACAGAGAGAGAGAGAGGTCGGGGAAAGCGAGGGGAACTGGGTATTAAGGAAATCTAAAAAGGTGACTCAACCGTGGATAACAGGGGAAATTAGAGACAGCATAAAATCCAAAGATAGGGCGTATAAAATAGCCAAAAAAAGCGCCAGAGCGGAAGATTGGGAACAGTTTAAGATAGAGCAAAGGAGGGCAAAGGGCATGATCAAGAGGGGCAAAATAGCTTACGAAAACAAGCTGGCGGAAAATATAAAAACTAACTCCAAAAGCTTTTATAAATATATCAAAAGGAAAAGACTGGTGAAAACCAAAGTTGGTCCATTGCAGTCAGATACGGGGGAATATATAATGGGAAATAAGGAAATGGCAGATCAACTAAATGCATACTTTGGGTCAGTCTTTACGAAGGAAGACACAAAAAACCTCCCTGGGATATCGGGAAAAATAGGGACATTGGCAAAGGAGGAACTGACGCAAATCAATATCTCTAAGGATATGGTGTTAAGGAAGCTAAAGGGATTGAAGGTGGACAAATCCCCAGGGCCTGATAACATGCATCCTAGGGTACTGAAGGAGGTGGCCCTAGAGATAGCGGATGCACTAAGGATGATTTTTCAGAATTCATTAGACTCGGGAACAGTGCCGATGGATTGGAGGGTAGCTAACGTTACCCCACTATTCAAAAAGGGGGGTAGGGAAAAAGCAGGTAATTACAGACCTGTAAGCCTTACATCAGTTGTGGGCAAAATGCTGGAGTCCATCATTAAGGATGAAATAGCGGAGCACTTAGCAAATGGGGACAGGATAGGACAGAGTCAACATGGATTTACAAAGGGTAAATCGTGCTTGACTAATCTATTGGAATTTTTTGAGGGAGTAACTGGTAGAATAGATGGGGGAGAGCCAGTAGATGTGGTGTACCTGGACTTCCAAAAGGCCTTCGATAAGGTCCCACATAAAAGATTAGCATGGAAAATTGAGGCTCATGGGATAAAGGGGAAAGTTTTGGCGTGGATAGGGAACTGGCTGTCAGATAGAAAACAGAGAGTTGGAATAAACGGCTCATTTTCTGAATGGCAGGCAGTAACAAGTGGGGTACCACAGGGATCTGTCCTGGGCCCCCAGCTGTTCACAATTTACATTAATGACCTGGATCAGGGAGTCGGATGCAGCATTTCCAAATTTGCAGACGACACTAAACTAGGAGGTGGGGTGGGCTCAGAGGAAGAGACCAGGAAGCTCCAGAGCGATTTGGACAGACTGGGCGATTGGGCGGATAAATGGCAGATGCACTATAATGTGGACAAGTGCGAAGTTATCCACCTTGGGTGCAGGAACGGGAGGGCAAATTATTATTTAAATGGCAATAGATTGGGAGAGGGGGAAGTACAGAGAGACCTGGGTGTTCTTGTACACCAGTCACTGAAGGCGAGCATGCAGGTGCAACAGGCGGTCAAGAAGGCAAACGGTATGCTGGCCTTCATAGCAAAAGGGTTAGAATACAGGAACAGGGATACCTTGCTGCAGCTGTACAGGGCACTGGTGAGACCACACCTCGAGTACTGTGTACAGTTTTGGTCGCCTCATCTGAGGAAGGATGTTCTTGCCATGGAGGGGGTGCAGCGGCGATTCACCAGGCTGATACCAGGAATGGCGGGAATGACCTATGAGGAGAGACTATGTAGTTTAGGGATGTACACACTGGAGTTTAGAAGATTGAGAGGGGACCTCATAGAAGTGTATAAAATTCTGACAGGTCTAGACAGACTGGATGCAGAAGGAATGTTTCCCTTGGCGGGTGAGAACAGAACTAGAGGACATAATTTAAGGATAAGGGCTAAACCATTTAGGACAGAGATGAGGGGGAATTTCTTCACTCAGAGAGTGGTGAACCTGTGGAACTCATTGCCACAGAGGGCAGTGTACGCCAGCTCATTAAATATATTTAAGAGGGAATTAGATATATTTCTACGGGCAAAAGGGGTTAAGGGTTACGGAGAGAAGGCGGGGACGGGATACTGAATTAAAGGATCAGCCATGATCTCATTAAATGGCGGAGCAGGCACGAAGGGCCGAATGGCCTACTCCTGCTCCTATCTTCTATGTATCTATGTATCTATGTAAACAGAGAGAGAGCGGGGTCGGGGAAAGAGAGGGAAACTGGGTATTAAACAGAGAGAGAGAGAGGTCGGGGAAAGAGAGGGGAACTGGGTATTAAACAGAGAGAGAGGGGGGTGTCGGGGAAAGAGAGAGGAACTGGGTATTAAACAGAGAGAGAGAGAGGTCGGGGAAAGAGAGGGGAACTGGGTATTAAACAGAGAGAGAGAGAGGTCGGGGAAAGAGAGGGGAACTGGGTATTAAACAGAGAGAGAGGGGTCGGGGAAAGAGAGGGGAACTGGGTATTAAACAGAGAGAGGGAGAGGTCGGGGAAAGAGAGGGGAACTGGGTATTAAACAGAGAGAGAGAGAGGTCGGGGAAAGAGAGGGGAACTGGGTATTAAACAGAGAGAGAGAGAGGTCGGGGAAAGAGAGGGGAACTGGGTATTAAACAGAGAGAGAGAGAGGGGTCGGGGAAAGAGAGGGGAGCTGGGTATTAAACAGAGAGAGAGAGAGGGGTCGGGGAAAGAGAGGGGAACTGGGTATTAAACAGAGAGAGAGGGGGGTCGGGGAAAGAGAGGGGAACTGGGTATTAAACAGAGAGAGAGAGGGGTCAGGGAAAGAGAGGGGTACTGGGTATTAAACAGAGAGAGAGAGGGGGGTCGGGGAAAGAGAGGGGAACTGGGTATTAAACAGAGAGAGAGAGGGGTCGGGGAAAGAGTGGGGAACTGGGTATTAAACAGAGAGAGAGGGGGGTCGGGGAAAGAGAGGGGAACTGGGAATTAAACAGAGAGAGAGAGGGGTCGGGGAAAGAGAGGGGAACTGGGTATTAAACAGAGAGAGAGAGAGGTCGGGGAAAGAGAGGAGAACTAGCTTTAAACAGAGAGAGGGGTCGGGGAAAGAGTGGGGAACTGGGTATTAAACAGAGAGAGAGAGAGGTCGGGGAAAGAGAGGGGAACTGGGTATTAAACAGAGAGAGAGAGAGGGGTCGGGGAAAGAGAGGGGAACTGGGTATTAAACAGAGAGAGAGAGAGGGGTCGGGGAAAGAGAGGGGAACTGGGTATTAAACAGAGAGAGAGAGAGAGGTCGGGGAAAGAGAGGGGAACTGGGTATTAAACAGAGAGAGGGAGAGGTCGGGGAAAGAGAGGAGAACTGTGTATTAAACAGAGAGAGAGAGAGGGGTCGGGGAAAGAGAGGGGAACTGGGTATTAAACAGAGAGAGAGGGGTCGGGGAAAGAGAGGAGAACTGGGTATTAAACAGAGAGAGAGAGAGGGGTCGGGGAAAGAGAGGGGAACTGGGTATTAAACAGAGAGAGAGGGGTCGGGGAAAGAGAGGGGAACTGGGTATTAAACAGAGAGAGGGAGAGGGGTCGGGGAAAGAGGGAAACTGGGTATTAAACAGAGAGAGAGAGGGGTCGGGGAAAGAGAGGGGAACTGGGTATTAAACAGAGAGAGAGAGAGGTCGGGGAAAGAGAGGGGAACTGGGTATTAAACAGAGAGAGAGAGAGGTCGGGGAAAGAGAGGGGAACTGGGTATTAAACAGAGAGAGAGAGAGGTCGGGGAGAGAGAGGGGAACTGGGTATTAAACAGAGAGAGAGAGAGGTCGGGGAAAGAGAGGGGAACTGGGTATTAAACAGAGGGAGAGAGAGGTCGGGGAAAGAGAGGGGAACTGGGTATTAAACAGAGAGAGAGAGGTGTCGGGGAAAGAGAGGGGAACTGGGTATTAAACAGAGAGAGAGAGAGGTCGGGGAAAGAGAGGGGAACTGGGTATTAAACAGAGAGAGAGGGGGGTCGGGGAAAGAGAGGGGAACTGGGTATTAAACAGAGAGAGAGAGAGGTCGGGGAAAGAGAGGGGAACTGGGTATTAAACAGAGAGAGAGAGGGGTCGGGGAAAGAGAGGGGAACTGGGTATTAAACAGAGAGTGAGGGGGGGGTCGGGGAAAGAGAGGGGAACTGGGTATTAAACAGAGAGAGAGAGGGGTCGGGGAAAGAGAGGGGAACTGGCTATTAAACAGAGAGAGAGAGGGGTCGGGGAAAGAGAGGGGAACTGGGTATTAAACAGAGAGAGAGAGGGGGTCGGGGAAAGAGCGGGGAACTGGGTATTAAACAGAGAGAGAGAGGGGTCGGGGAAAGAGAGGGGAACTGGGTATTAAACAGAGAGAGAGAGAGGGGTCGGGGAAAGAGAGAGGAACTGGGTATTAAACAGAGAGAGAGGGGTCGGGGAAAGAGAGGGGAACTGGGTATTAAACAGAGAGAGAGAGAGGTCGGGGAAAGAGAGGGGAACTGGGTATTAAACAGAGAGAGAGAGGGGGTCGGGGAAAGAGAGGGGAACTGGGTATTAAACAGAGAGAGAGAGGGGGTCGGGGAAAGAGAGGGGAACTGGGTATTAAACGGAGAGAGAGAGGGGTCGGGGCAAGAGAGGGGAACTGGGTATTAAACAGAGAGAGAGAGGGGTCGGGGAAAGAGAGAGGAAATGGGTATTAAACAGAGAGAGAGAGAGGTCGGGGAAAGAGAGGGGAACTGGGTATTAAACAGAGAGAGAGAGGTCGGGGAAAGAGAGGGGAACTGGGTATTAAACAGAGAGAGAGAGAGGTCGGGGAAAGAGCGAGGAACTGGGTATTAAAAAGAGAGAGAGGGGGTTCGGGGAAAGAGAGGGGAACTGGGTATTAAACAGAGAGAGAGGGGTCGGGGAAAGAGAGGGGAACTGGGTATTAAACAGAGAGAGGGGGGTCGGGGAAAGAGAGGGGAACTGGGTATTAAACAGAGAGAGAGGGGGTTCGGGGAAAGAGAGGGGAACTGGGTATTAAACAGAGAGAGAGGGATCGGGGAAAGAGAGGGGAACTGGGGATTAAACAGGGAGAGAGACAGGTCGGGGAAAGAGAGGGGAACTGGGTATTAAACAGAGAGAGAACGAGGTCGGGGAAAGAGAGGGGAACTGGGTATTAAGCAGAGAGAGAGAGAGGTCGGGGAAAGAGAGGGGAACTGGGTATTAAACAGAGAGAGAGAGAGGGGTCGGGGAAAGAGAGGGGAACTGGGTATTAAACAGAGAGAGAGAGAGGTCGGGGAAAGAGAGGGGAACTGGGTATTAAACAGAGAGAGAGAGGGGCCGGGGAAAGAGAGGGGAACTGGGTATTAAACAGAGAGAGAGAGGGGTCGGGGAAAGAGAAGGGGAACTGGGTATTAAACAGAGAGAGAGAGCGGTCGGGGAAAGAGAGGGGAACTGGGTATTAAACAGAGAGAGAGAGAGGTCGGGGAAAGGGAGGGGAACTGGGTATTAAACAGAGAGAGAGGCGTCGGGGAAAGACAGGGGAACTGGGTATTAAACAGAGAGAGAGAGAGGTCGGGGAAAGAGAGGGGAACTGGGTATTAGAGAGAGAGAGAGGGGTCGGGGAAAGAGAGGGGAACTGGGTATTAAACAGAGAGAGAGAGAGGGGTCGGGGAAAGAGAGGGGAACTGGGTATTAAACAGAGAGAGAGAGAGAGGTCGGGGAAAGAGTGGGGAACTGGGTATTAAACAGAGAGAGAGAGGGGTCGGGGAAAGAGAGGGGAACTGGGTATTAAACAGAGAGAGAGAGGGGTCGGGGAAAGAGAGGGGAACTGGGTATTAAACAGAGAGTGAGAGAGGTCGGGGAAAGAGAGGGGAACTGGGTATTAAACAGAGAGAGAGAGAGGTCGGGGAAAGAGAGGGGAACTGGGTATTAAACAGAGAGAGAGAGAGGTCGGGGAAAGAGAGGGGAACTGGGTATTAAACAGAGAGAGAGAGTGGTCGGGGAAAGAGAGGGGAACTGGGTATTAAACAGGGAGAGAGAGTGGTCGGGGAAAGAGAGGGTAACTGGGTATTAAACAGAGAGAGAGAGAGGTCGGGGAAAGAGAGGGGAACTGGGTATTAAACAGAGAGAGAGAGAGGTCGGGGAAAGAGAGAGGAACTGGGTATTAAACAGAGAGAGAGAGAGGTCGGGGAAAGAGAGGGGAACTGGGTATTAAGCAGAGAGAGAGAGGTCGGGGAAAGAGAGGGGAACTGGGTATTAAACAGAGAGAGAGGTCGGAGAAAGAGAGAGGAACTGGGTATTCAACAGAGAGAGAGAGAGGTCGGGGAAAGAGAGAGGAACAAGGTATTAAGCAGAGAGAGAGAGAGAGGTCGGGGAAAGAGAGGGGAACTGGGTATTAAACAGAGAGAGAGAGCGGTCGGGGAAAGAGAGGGGAACTGGGTATTAAACAGAGAGAGAGAGAGGTCGGGGAAAGAGAGGGGAACTGGGTATTAAACAGAGAGAGAGGGGGTCGGGGAAAGAGAGGGGAACTGGGTATTAAACAGAGAGAGAGGGGGTTCGGGGAAAGAGAGGGGAACTGGGGATTAAACAGGGAGAGAGAGAGAGGTCGGGGAAAGAGAGGGGAACTGGGTATTTACCAGAGAGAGAGAGAGGTCGGGGATAGAGAGGGGAACTGTGTATTAAACAGAGAGAGAGAGGGGTCAGGGAAAGAGAGGGGAACTGGGTATTAAACAGAGAGAGAGAGGGGTCGGGGAAAGAGAGGGGAACTGGGTATTAAACAGAGAGAGAGAGGGGTCGGGGAAAGAGAGGGGAACTGGGTATTAAACAGAGAGAGAGGTCGGGGAAAGAGAGGGGAACTGGGTATTATACAGAGAGAGAGAGAGGTCGGGGAAAGAGAGGGGAACTGTGTATTAAACAGAGAGAGAGAGGTCGGGGATAGAGAGCGGAACTGGGTATTAAACAGAGAGAGAGAGGTCGGGGAAAGAGAGGGGAACTGGGTATTAAACAGAGAGAGAGGGGTCGGGGAAAGAGAGGGGAACTGGGTATTAAACAGAGAGAGAGAGTGGTCGGGGAAAGAGAGGGGAACTGGGCATAAAACAGAGAGAGAGAGGGGGTTCGGGGAAAGAGAGGGGAACTGGGTATTAAACAGAGAGAGAGGTCGGGGAAAGAGAGGGGAACTGGGTATTAAACAGAGAGAGGGGTCGGGGAAAGAGAGGGGAGCTGGGTATTAAACAGAGAGAGAGAGACGTCGGGGAAAGAGAGGGGAACTGGGTATTAAACAGAGAGAGAGAGGTCGGGGAAAGAGAGGGGAACTGGGTATTAAACAGAGAGAGAGAGAGGTCGGGGAAAGAGAGGGGAACTGGGTATTAAACAGAGAGAGAGAGAGGTCGGGGAAAGAGAGGGGAACTGGGTATTAAACAGAGAGAGAGAGAGGTCGGGGAAAGAGAGGGGAACTGGGTATTAAACAGAGAGAGAGAGAGGTCGGGGAAAGAGAGAGGCACTGGGTATTAAACAGAGAGAGAGAGATATTGTTAAAAGTAATATTGTATGTACCCAACAAATGTCAAATCGAATGACACCTACAGAATGTTGGAAAACTGTACCTTTTTGCTATGTAAGCTTTGGCAATATGGTTCTCTGTAAACTTTCATGCCAATAAAGCATTTGAATTGAATTGAATTGAATTGAGAGGTCGGTGAAAGAGAGGGGAACTGGGTATTAAACAGAGAGAGAGAGGTCAGGGAAAGAGAGGGGAACTGGGGATTAAACAGGGAGTGAGAGTGGTCGGGGAAAGTGAGGGGAACTGGGTATTAAACAGAGAGAGAGAGGTCGGGGAAAGAGAGGGGAACTGGGTATTAAACAGAGAGAGAGAGGGGTCGGGGAAAGAGAGGGGAACTGGGTATTAAACAGAGAGAGAGAGAGGGGTCGGGGAAAGAAAGGGGAACTGGGTATTAAACAGAGAGAGAGAGAGGTCGGGGAAAGAGAGGGGAACTGGGTATTAAACAGAGAGAGAGAGAGGTCGGGGAAAGAGAGGGGAACTGGGTATTAAACAGAGAGAGAGAGAGGTCGGGGATAGAGAGGGGAACTGGGTATTAAACAGAGAGAGAGAGAGGTCGGGGATAGAGAGGGGAACTGGGTATTAAACAGAGAGAGAGAGAGGTCGGGGATAGAGAGGGGAGCTGGGTATGAAACAGAGAGAGAGAGAGGTCAGGGAAAGAGAGGGGAACTGGGTATTAAACAGAGAGAGAGAGGGGTCGGGGAAACAGAGGGGAACTGGGTATTAAACAGAGAGAGAGAGAGGGGTCGGGGAAAGAGAGGGGAACTGGGTATTAAACAGAGAGAGAGAGAGGTCGGGGGAAGAGAGGGGAACTGGGTATTAAACAGAGAGAGAGGGGTCGGGGAAAGAGAGGGCAACTGGGTATTAAAAAGAGAGAGAGAGGGGTCGGGGAAAGAGAGGGGAACTGGGTTTTAAACAGAGAGAGAGAGGTCGGGGAAAGAGAGGGGAACTGGGTATTAAACAGAGAGAGGGTTCGGGGAAAGAGAGGGGAACTGGGTATTAAACAGAGAGAGGGTTCGGGGAAAGAGAGGGGAACTGGGTATTAAACAGAGAGAGCGTTCGGGGAAAGAGAGGGGAACTGGGTATTAAACAGAGAGAGAGAGAGGTCGGGGAAAGAGAGTGGAACTGGGTATTAAACAGAGAGAGAGAGAGGGGTCGGGGAAAGAGAGAGGAACTGGGTATTAAACAGAGAGAGAGAGAGGGGGGTCGGGGAAAGAGAGGGGAACTGGGTATTAAACAGAGAGAGAGAGGTCGGGGATAGAGAGGGGAACTGGGTATTAAACAGAGAGAGAGAGAGGTCGGGGAAAGAGAGGGGAAATGGGTATTAAACAGAGAGAGAGAGAGGTCGGGGAAAGAGAGGGGAACTGGGTATTAAACAGAGAGAGAGGTCGGGGAAAGAGAGGGGAACTGGGTATTAAACAGAGAGAGAGAGTGGTCAGGGAAAGAGAGGGGAACTGGGTCTTAAACAGAGAGAGAGAGGTTGGGGAAAGAGAGGGGAACTGGGTATTAAACAGAGAGAGAGAGGTCGGGGAAAGAGAGGGGAACTGGGTATTAACCAGAGAGAGAGAGAGGTCAGGGATAGAGAGGGGGACTGGGTATTAAACAGGGAGAGAGGTCGGGGAAAGAGAGGGGAACTGGGTATTAAACAGAGAGAGAGAGAGGGGTCGGGGAAAGAGAGGGGAACTGGGTATTAAACAGAGAGAGAGAGAGTTCGGGGAAAGAGAGGGGAACTGGGTATTAAACAGAGAGAGAGAGAGGTCGGGGAAAGAGAGGGGAACTGGGTATTAAACAGAGAGAGAGAGGTCGGGGAAAGAGAGGGGAACTGGGTATTAAACAGAGAGAGAGAGGTCGGGGAAAAAGAGGGGAACTGGGTATTAAACAGAGAGAGAGGGGTCGGGGAAAGAGAGGGGAACTGGGTATTAAACAGAGAGAGAGAGGTCGGGGAAAGAGAGGGGAACTGGGTATTAACCAGAGAGAGAGAGAGGTCAGGGATAGAGAGGGGGACTGGGTATTAAACAGGGAGAGAGGTCGGGGAAAGAGAGGGGAACTGGGTATTAAACAGAGAGAGAGAGAGGGGTCGGGGAAAGAGAGGGGAACTGGGTATTAAACAGAGAGAGAGAGAGGGGTCGGGGAAAGAGAGGGGAACTGGGTATTAAACAGAGAGAGAGAGGTCGGGGAAAGAGAGAGGAACTGGGTATTAAACAGAGAGAGAGAGGGGTCGAGGAAAGAGAGGGGAACTGGGTATTAAACAGAGAGAGAGAGAGGTCGGGGAAAGATAGGGGAACTGGGTATTAAACAGAGAGAGAGAGAGGTCGGGGAAAGATAGGGGAACTGGGTATTAAACAGAGAGAGAGAGAGGTCGGGGAAAGAGAGGGGAACTGGGTAATAAACAGAGAGAGAGAGGTCGGGGAAAGAGAGGGGCACTGGGTATTAAACAGAGAGAGAGAGAGGGGTCGGGGAAAGAGAGGGGAACTGTGTATTAAACAGAGAGAGAGAGGGGTTGGGGAAAGAGAGGGGAACTGGGTATTAAACAGAGAGAGAGAGAGGTCGGGGAAAGAGAGAGGAACTGGGTATTAAACAGAGAGAGAGAGAGGGGTCGGGGAAAGAGAGGGGAACTGGTTATTAAACAGAAAGAGAGAGAGGGGTCGAGGAAAGAAAGGGGAACTGGGTATTAAACAGAGAGAGAGAGGGGTCGGGGAAAGAGAGGGGAACTGGGTATTAAACAGAGAGAGAGAGAGGTCGGGGAAAGAGAGGGGAACTGGGTATTAAACAGAGAGAGAGAGAGGTCGGGGAAAGAGAGGGGAACTGGGTATTAAACAGAGAGAGAGAGAGGGGTCGGGGAAAGAGAGGGGAACTGGGTATTAAACAGAGAGAGAGAGAGGGGTCGGGGAAAGAGAGGGGAACTGGGTATTAAACAGAGAGAGAGGTCGGGGAAAGAGAGGGGAACTGGGTATTAAACAGAGAGAGAGGTCGGGGAAAGAGAGGGGAACTGGGTATTAAACAGAGAGAGAGAGAGGTCGGGGAAAGAGAGGGGAACTGGGTATTAAACAGAGAGAGAGAGAGGTCGGGGAAAGAGAGGGGAACTGGGTATTAAACAGAGAGAGAGGGGTCGGGGAAAGAGAGGGGAACTGGATATTAAACAGAGAGAGAGAGAGGTCGGGGAAAGAGAGAGGAACTGGGTATTAAACAGAGAGAGAGAGGGGTCGGGGAAAGAGAGGGGAACTGGGTATTAAACAGAGAGAGAGAGGGGTCGGGGAAAGAGAGGGGAACTGGGTATTAAACAGAGAGAGAGAGGGGTCGGGGAAAGAGAGGGGAACTGGGTATTAAACAGAGAGAGAGAGGGGTCGGGGAAAGAGAGGGGAACTGGGTATTAAACAGAGAGAGAGAGAGAGGTCGGGGAAAGAGAGGGGAACTGGGTATTAAACAGAGAGAGAGAGAGGTCGGGGAAAGAGAGGGGAACTGGGTATTAAACAGAGAGAGAGAGGTCGGGGAAAGAGAGGGGAACTGGGTATTAAACAGAGAGAGAGAGGGGGGTCGGGGAAAGAGAGGGGAACTGGGTATTAAACAGAGAGAGAGAGGTCGGGGAAAGAGAGGGGAACTGGGTATTAAACAGAGAGAGAGAGAGGTCGGGGAAAGAGAGGGGAACTGGGTATTAAACAGAGTGAGAGAGGGGTCGGGGAAAGAGAGGGGAACTGGGTATTAAACAGAGAGAGAGAGAGGTCGGGGAAAGAGAGGGGAACTGGGTATTAAACAGAGAGAGAGAATGGTCGGGGAAAGAGAGGGGAACTGGGTATTAAACAGAGAGAGAGAGGGGTCGGGGAAAGAGAGGGGAACTGGGTATTAAACAGAGAGAGAGGGGTCGGGGAAAGAGAGGGGAACTGGGTATTAAACAGAGAGAGTGAGAGGGGGGTCGGGGAAAGAGAGGGGAACTGGGTATTAAACAGAGAGAGAGAGAGGTCGGGGAAAGAGAGGGGAACTGGGTATTAAACAGAGAGAGAGAGAGGTCGGGGAAAGAGAGGGGAACTGGGTATTAAACAGAGAGAGAGAGGTCAGGGAAAGAGAGAGGAACTGGGTATTAAACAGAGAGAGAGAGAGGGGTCGGGGAAAGAGAGGGGAACTGGGTGTTAAACAGAGAGAGAGAATGGTCGGGGAAAGAGAGGGGAACTGGGTATTAAACAGAGAGAGAGAGAGGTCGGGGAAAGAGAGGGGAAATGGGTATTAAACAGAGAGAGAGAGAGGTCGGGGAAAGAGAGGGGAACTGGGTATTAAACAGAGAGAGAGAGGTCGGGGAAAGAGAGGGGAACTGGGTATTAAACAGAGAGAGAGGGTTCGGGGAAAGAGAGAGGGGAACTGGGTATTATACAGAGAGAGAGAGAGGTCGGGGAAAGAGAGGGGAACTGGGTATGAAACAGAGAGAGAGAGAGGTCGGGGAAAGAGAGGGGGACTGGGTATTAAACAGAGAGAGAGGGGTCGGGGAAAGAGAGGGGAACTGGGTATTAAACAGAGAGAGAGAGAGGTCGGGGAAAGAGAGGGGAACTGGGTATTAAACAGAGAGAGAGGGGGGTCGGGGAAAGAGAGGGGAACTGGGTATTAAACAGACAGAGAGGGGTCGGGGAAAGAGAGGGGAACTGGGTATTAAACAGAGAGAGAGAGGGGTCGGGGAAAGAGAGGGGAACTGGGTATTAAACAGACAGAGAGAGAGGTCGGGGAAAGAGAGAGGAACTGGGTATTAAACAGAGAGAGAGAGAGGGGTCGGGGAAAGAGAGGGGAACTGGGTATTAAACAGAGAGAGAGAGAGGGGTCGGGGAAAGAGAGGGGATCTGGGTATTAAACAGAGAGAGAGGGGTCGGGGAAAGAGAGGAACTGGGTATTAAACAGAGAGAGAGAGGGGTCGGGGAAAGAGAGAGGAACTGGGTATTAAACAGAGAGAGAGAGGGGTCGGGGAAAGAGAGGAACTGGGTATTAAACAGAGAGAGAGAGAGGGGTCGGGGAAAGAGAGGGGATCTGGGTATTAAACAGAGAGAGAGAGAGGGGTCGGGGAAAGAGAGGGGAACTGGATATTAAACAGGGAGAGAGAGGGGTCGGGGAAAGAGAGGGGAACTGGGTATTAAACAGAGAGAGAGAGGGGGGTCGGGGAAAGAGAGGGGAACTGGGTATTAAACAGAGAGAGAGAGGTCGGGGAAAGAGAGGGGAACTGGGTATTAAACAGAGAGAGAGAGCGGTCAGGGAAAGAGAGGGGAACTGGGTATTAAACAGAGAGAGAGAGGGGTCGGGGAAAGAGAGGGGAACTGGGTATTAAACAGAGAGAGAGGGGTCGGGGAAAGAGAGGGGAACTGGGTATTAAACAGAGAGAGTGAGGGGGGGTCGGGGAAAGAGAGGGGAACTGGGTATTAAACAGAGAGAGAGAGAGGTCGGGGAAAGAGAGGGGAACTGGGTATTAAACAGAGAGAGAGAGAGGTCGGGGAAAGAGAGGGGAACTGGGTATTAAACAGAGAGAGAGAGAGGGGTCGGGGCAAGTGAGGGGAACTGGGTATTAAACAGAGAGACAGAGGTCGGGGAAAGAGAGGGGAACTGGGTATTAAACAGAGAGAGAGAGAGGTTGGGGAAAGAGAGGGGAACTGCGTATTAAACAGAGAGAGAGGGGTCGGGGAAAGAGAGGGGAACTGGGTATTAAACAGAGAGAGAGATGTCGGGGAAAGAGAGGGGAACTGGGTATTAAACAGAGAGAGAGAGAGGTCGGGGATAGAGAGGGGAACTGGGTATTAAACAGAGAGAGAGAGGTCGGGGAAAGAGAGGGGAACTGGGGATTAAACAGGGAGAGAGAGAGGTCGGGGAAAGAGAGGGGAACTGGGTATTAAACAGAGAGAGAGAATGGTCGGGGAAAGAGAGGGGAACTGGGTATTAAACAGAGAGAGAGAGCTCGGGGAAAGAGAGGGGAGCTGGGTATTAAACAGAGAGAGAGAGAGAGGTCGGGGAAAGTCAGGGGAACTGGGTATTAAACAGAGAGAGGGAGAGGTCGGGGTAAGAGAGGGGAACTGGGTATTAAACAGAGAGAGAGAGAGGGGTCGGGGAAAGAGAGGGGAACTGGGTATTAAACAGAGAGAGAGAAAGGTCGGTGAAAGACAGGGGAACTGGGTATTAAACAGAGAGAGGTCGGAGAAAGAGAGGGGAACTGGGTATTAAACAGAGAGAGAGGGGTCGGGGAAAGAGAGAGGGGAACTGGGTATTAAACAGAGAGAGAGAGAGGTCGGGGAAAGAGAGGGGGACTGGGTATTAAACAGAGAGAGAGGGGTCGGGGAAAGAGAGGGGAACTGGGTATTAAACAGAGAGAGAGAGAGGTCGGGGAAAGAGAGGGGAACTGGGTATTAAACAGAGAGAGAGGGGGGTCGGGGAAAGAGAGGGGAACTGGGTATTAAACAGAGAGAGAGGGGTCAGGGAAAGAGAGGGGAACTGGGTATTAAACAGGGAGAGAGAGAGGTCGGGGAAAGAGAGGGGAACTGGGTATTAAACAGGGAGAGAGAGAGGGGTCGGGGAAAGGGAGGGGAACTGGGTATTAAACAGAGAGAGAGAGAGGTCGGGGAAAGAGAGGGGAACTGGGTATTAAACAGAGAGAGAGAGGTCGGGGAAAGAGAGGGGAACTGGGTATTAAACAGAGAGAGAGAAGGGTCGGGGAAAGTGAGGGGAGCTGGGTATTAAACAGAGAGAGAGAGAGGTCAGGGAAAGACAGGGGAACTGGGTATTAAACAGAGAGAGAGAGAGGTCGGGGAAAGAGAGGGGAACTGGGTATTAAACAGAGAGAGAGAGGGGGTCGGGGAAAGAGAGGGGAACTGGGTATTAAACAGAGAGAGAGGGGTCGGGGAAAGAGAGAGGAACTGGGTATTAAACAGAGAGAGAGAGGGGTCGGGGAAAGAGAGGGGAACTGGGTATTAAACAGAGAGAGAGGGGGGTCGGGGAAAGAGAGGGGAACTGGGTATTAAACAGAGAGAGAGAGAGGTCGGGGAAAGTGAGGGGAACTGGGTATTAAACAGAGAGAGAGAGAGGTCGGGGAAAGAGAGGGGAACTGGGTATTAAACAGAGAGAGAGAGAGGTCGGGGAAAGAGAGGGGAACTGGGTATTAAACAGAGAGAGAGAGAGGTTGGGGAAAGAGAGGGGAACTGGGTATTAAACAGAGAGAGAGAGGGGTCGGGGAAAGAGAGGGGAACTGGGTATTAAACAGAGAGAGAGAGAGGTCAGGGAAAGAGAGAGGAACTGGGTATTAAACAGAGAGAGAGAGAGGTCGGGGAAAGAGAGGGGAACTGGGTATTAAACAGAGAGAGAGAGAGGTCAGGGAAAGAGAGAGGAACTGGGTATTAAACAGAGAGAGAGAGAGGTCGGGGAAAGAGAGGGGAACTGGGTATTAAACAGAGAGAGAGAGAGGTAAGGGAAAGAGAGAGGAGCTGGGTATTAAACAGAGAGAGAGAGAGGTCGGGGAAAGAGAGGGGAACTGGGTATTAAACAGAGAGAGAGAGAGGTCGGTTAAAGAGAGGGGAACTGAGTATTAAACAGAGAGAGAGAGGGGTCGGGGAAAGAGAGGGGAACTGGATATTAAACAGAGAGAGAGAGGTCGGGGATAGAGAGGGGAACTGGGTATTAAACAGAGAGAGAGAGAGGGTTCGGGGAAAGAGAGGGGAACTGGGTATTAAACAGAGAGAGAGAGAGCGGTCGGGGAAAGAGGGGGGAACTGGGTATTAAACAGAGAGAGAGAGGGGTCGGGGAAAGAGAGGGGAACTGGGTATTAAACAGAGAGAGAGAGGGGTCGGGGAAAGAGAGGGGAACTGGGTATTAAACAGAGAGAGAGAGGTCGGGGAAAGAGAGGGGAACTGGGTATTAAAAAGAGAGAGAGAGAGGTCGGGGAAAGAGAGGGGAACTGGGTATTAAACAGAGAGAGAGAGGGGTCGGGGAAAGAGAGGGGAACTGGGTATTAAACAGAGAGAGAGAGAGGTCGGGGAAAGAGAGAGGAACTGGGTATTAAACAGAGAGAGAGAGAGGTCGGGGAAAGAGAGGGGAACTGGGTATTAAACTGAGAGAGAGAGAGGTCGGGGAAAGAGAGAGGAACTGGGTATTAAACAGAGAGAGAGAGAGGTCGGGGAAAGAGAGGGGAACTGGGGATTAAACAGAGAGAGAGAGGTCGGGGAAAGAGAGGGGAACTGGGTATTAAACAGAGAAAGAGAGGGGTCGGGGAAAGAGTGGGGAACTGGGTATTAAACAGAGAGAGAGAGGGGTCGGGGAAAGAGAGGGGAACTGGGTATTAAACAGAGAGAGAGAGGTCGGGCAAAGAGAGAGGAACTGGGTGTTAAACAGAGAGAGAGAGCGTTCGGGGAAAGAGAGGGGAACTGGGTATTAAACAGAGAGAGAGGTCGGGGAAAGAGAGGGGAACTGGGTATTAAACAGAGAGAGAGAGGGGGGTCAATGAAAGAGAGGGGAACTGGGTATTAAACAGAGAGAGAGAGAGGTCGGGGAAAGAGAGGGGAACTGGGTATTAAACAGAGAGAGAGAGGGGTCGGGGAAAGAGAGGGGAACTGGGTATTAATCAGAGAGAGAGAGAGGCCGGGAAAGAGAGGGGAACTGGGTATTAATCAGAGAGAGAGAGAGGTCGGGGAAAGAGACGGGAACTGGGTATTAAACAGAGAGAGAGAGAGGTCGGGGAAAGAGAGAGGAACTGGGTATTAAACAGAGAGAGAGAGAGGTCGGGGAAAGAGAGAGGAACTGGGTATTAAACAGAGAGAGAGGTCGGGGAAAGAGAGGGAAACTGGGTATTAAACAGAGGGAGAGAGAGGTCGGGGAAAGAGAGGGGAACTGGGTATTAAACAGAGAGAGAGAGAGGTCGGGGAAAGAGAGGGAAACTGGGTATTAAACAGAGAGAGAGAGAGGTCGGGGAAAGAGAGGGGAACTGGGTATTAAACAGAGAGAGAGAGAGGTCGGGGAAAGAGAGAGGAACTGGGTATTAAACAGAGAGAGAGGTCGGGGAAAGAGAAGAGAACTGGGTATTAAACAGAGAGAGAGAGGGGTCGGGGAAAGAGAGGGGAACTGGGTATTAAACAGAGAGAGAGAGAGAGGTCGGGGAAAGAGAGGGGAACTGGGTATTAAACAGAGAGAGAGAGGTCGGGGAAAGAGAGGGGAACTGGGTATTAAACAGAGAGAGAGGGGTCGGGGAAAGAGAGGGGAACTGGGTATTAAACAGAGAGAGAGAGGTCGGGGAAAGAGAGGGGAACTGGGTATTAAACAGAGAGAGATAGAGGTCGGGGACAGAGAGGGGAACTGGGTATTAAACAGAGAGAGAAGGGTCGGGGAAAGAGAGAGGGGAACTGGGTATTAAACAGAGAGAGAGAGAGAGGTCGGGGAAAGAGAGGGGAACTGGGTATTAAACAGAGAGAGAGAGAGGGGTCGGGGAAAGAGAGGGGAACTGGGTATTAAACAAAGAGAGAAAGAGAGGTCGGGGAAAGACAGGGGAACTGGGTATTAAACAGAGAGAGAGAGGGGTCGGGGAAAGAGAGGGGAACTGGGTATTAAACAGAGAGAGAGAGAGGTCGGGGAAAGAGAGGAACTGGGTATTAAACAGAGAGAGAGAGAGGTCGGGGAAAGAGAGAGGAACTGGGTATTAAACAGAGAGAGAAGTCGGGGAAAGAGAGGGGAACTGGGTATTAAACAGAGAGAGAGGTCGGGGAAAGAGAGAGGAACTGGGTATTAAACAGAGAGAGAGAGAGGTCGGGGAAAGAGAGGAACTGGGTATTAAACAGAGAGAGAGAGAGGTCGGGGAAAGAGAGAGGAACTGGGTATTAAACAGAGAGAGAGGTCGGGGAAAGAGAGGGGAACTGGGTATTAAACAGAGAGAGAGGTCGGGGAAAGAGAGAGGAACTGGGTATTAAACAGAGAGAGAGAGAGGTCGGGGAAAGAGAGAGGAACTGGGTATTAAACAGAGAGAGAGGTCGGGGAAAGAGAGAGGAACTGGGTATTAAACAGAGAGAGAGGTCGGGGAAAGAGAGAGGAACTGGGTATTAAACAGAGAGAGAGAGAGGTCGGGGAAAGAGAGAGGAACTGGGTATTAAACAGAGAGAGAGGTCGGGGAAAGAGAGGGGAACTGGGTATTAAACAGAGAGAGAGAGAGAGGTCGGGGAAAGAGAGGGGAACTGGGTATTAAACAGAGAGAGAGAGAGGTCGGGGAAAGAGAGGGGAACTGGGTATTAAACAGAGAGAGAGAGGTCGGGGAAAGAGAGGGGAACTGGGTATTAAACAGAGAGAGAGAGAGAGGGGAAAGAGAGGGGAACTGGGTATTAAACAGAGAGAGAGAGGGGGGTCGGGGAAAGAGAGGGGAACTGGGTATTAAACAGAGAGAGAGAGGGGTCGGGGAAAGAGAGGGGAACTGGGTATTAAACAGAGAGAGAGAGAGAGGTCGGGGAAAGAGAGGGGAACTGGGTATTAAACAGAGAGAGAGGTCGGGGATAGAGAGGGGAACTGGGTATTAAACAGAGAGAGAGAGAGGTCGGGGAAAGAGAGGGGAACTGGGTATTAAACAGAGAGAGAGGTGTCGGGGAAAGAGAGGGGAACTGGGTATTAAACAGAGAGAGAGAGAGGTCGGGGAAAGAGAAGGGAACTGG
The DNA here is from genome assembly GCF_052327205.1 of Somniosus microcephalus. NCBI lineage: Eukaryota > Metazoa > Chordata > Chondrichthyes > Squaliformes > Somniosidae > Somniosus > Somniosus microcephalus. Next base: position 8,375,368 of record NC_141001.1, on the reverse strand, counting down.
GTATTAAACAGAGAGAGATAGAGGTCGGGGAAAGAGAGGGGAACTGGGTATTAAACAGAGAGAGAGAGAGGTCGGGGAAAGAGAGGGGAACTGGGTATTAAACAGAGAGAGAGAGAGAGGTCGGGGAAAGAGAGGGGAACTGGGTATTAAACAGAGAGAGAGAGAGAGGTCGGGGAAAGAGAGGGGAACTGGGTATTAAACAGAGAGAGAGAGGGGTCGGGGAAAGAGAGGGAACTGGGTATTAAACAAAGAGAGAGAGGTCGGGGAAAGAGAGGGGAACTGGGTATTAAACAGAGAGAGAGAGGGGTCGGGGAAAGAGAGGGGAACTGGGTATTAAACAGAGAGAGAGAGCGGTTGGGGAAAGAGAGGGGAACTGGGTATTAAACAGAGAGAGAGAGGGGTCGGGGAAAGACAGGGGAACTGGGTATTAAGCAGAGAGAGAGAGGGGTCGGGGAAAGAGAGGGGAACTGGGTATTAAACAGAGAGAGAGAGAGGTCGGGGAAAGAGAGGAACTGGGTATTAAACAGAGAGAGAGAGAGGTCGGGGAAAGAGAGGGGATCTGGGTATTAAACAGAGAGAGAGAGAGGTCGGGGAAAGAGAGGGGAACTGGGTATTAATCAGAGAGAGAGAGAGGGGTCGGGGAAAGAGAGGGGAACTGGGTATTAAACAGAGAGAGAGAGGGGTCAGGGAAAGAGAGGGGAACTGGGTATTAAACAGAGAGAGAGAGAGGTGTCGGGGAAAGAGAGGGCAACTGGGTATTAAACAGAGAGAGAGAGGGGTCGGGGAAAGAGAGGGGAACTGGGTATTAAACAGAGAGAGAGAGGTCGGGGAAAGAGAGGGGAACTGGGTATTAAACAGAGAGAGAGAGAGAGGTCGGGGAAAGAGAGGGCAACTGGGTATTAAACAGAGAGAGAGAGAGAGGTCGGGGAAAGAGAGGGGAACTGGGTATTAAACAGAGAGAGAGAGAGGTCGGGGAAAGAGAGGAACCGGGTATTAAACAGAGAGAGAGAGAGGTCGGGGAAAGAGAGGGGAACTGGGTATTAAACAGAGAGAGAGAGGTCGGGGAAAGAGAGGGGAACTGGGTATTAAACAGAGAGAGAGAGGGGTCAGGGAAAGAGAGGGGAACTGGGTATTAAACAGAGAGAGAGAGAGGTCGGGGAAAGAGAGGGGAACTGGGTATTAAACAGAGAGAGAGAGAGAGGTCTGTAGGGGGTTTCTCTTGCTCTTTCTGGTCTCCTGCCGGGCTTCGTGCAATAATTACCCTTGAGTGGTTCGACCCACTCCCCCCTACGGTTCTAGACCTTGGACTTAGGTGCAGAGAACAGTAGTGCAGAGAAAGAACTCAATAGACCAGGTTGAATAGCACGAAATGGATGCTTTTATTTTTAAACAGTTTGAAGCATTACAAAATACATATCATAGGCACAGATTAAAGTTACTACAATCATGCACAAATTTATGAACTTGACTCTATGGAAATGGGGAACACACGGCACATCGAAAAAGGGGAAACACATTACGATTTCCCTTAACTCCCTCCCCTATACCTAAACTAAGTTTCGACCTGGGGAACTTGGGATCATGCTCACCACTCTCGAAATCGCGAGAAAGGGGGGTTCGCAGCCTTTTTGGCACCGCTTTCCGTCGTCACGTGGATTTGGAAACTTCTGGCGCAGTCGATATTCTCTCCTCCCTCGAGGCGGTGGGGTAGACCCAGCCTCGATGAGCGCTCGTTAAGGTTGAGATCCACCAAGTCAATTTGGGTTCATGGAGCAGACCCAGATGCAGGCTATGCACTTGGGAGAATCTTGTGGCATCGATCGCCGGTTCTCCAGAGGGTTTCTTCTCCGTCGGCCTGGGTCGTCGATGATCTCCCGACCCCAGTACCCGGGCCACCCTCGTCGTCTTCTCGTCGTGGCCGAGCCTTGTTTGGCTGAACACCGACCACGTTGTCCTTTTACCGAAACCGTCCGTCTTTAAAAAGACGAAAACGTTTTCATCGATCTGCCGAAGTGGAAGAGGCGCCGATCCGGGCACCGTCCGCCCTTCGTTCGTTCCTCGTAGAAGAAAGTTCTTGAAGAAAATGGAAGCCTGAAGTCGCCCAACAAGAAAGCCGTGGCAGTGAAGAAGAAGTTGTTCAAGTAACCCCGAGTCCGAAGTTTTTTAGATGGACTTTCAATCCATAGTTATACTCTTTTGGGACAGTCTTATCTCCCGCCAAATCATAGTCCTGTCTTTGTATTAATTTTGGCGGGCAGAAATCTCTGCAGGGGCGCTTTGTCTTGTAACGGAGCCGGTGATAACTTAAACTGGCCTTCCTGGCCGATAATGTCTTTCAATGTCTTTTGCATTGTCACCGTGGCTCGGTTCGCATATTGATCGGTCCGGACATTTTCCTTGATGGCTGCTAAACGGTTTTTCCTTTGTACGATAAATGGGTATAAGTGTTTTTACATTGTCCGCCCATATCTTGATGGGCCCCATCCTGTACTTATAATCCATTGAATATGTATGCTGTTGCTCTGAGTTTCGGTTCCCAGAGTTTGGCTTTCGTGGGCTCACTGTCTTCAATCCACAAGCCTGTCTGGCTTGCAGTAACAGAAATAAAATGGTTCATAAACTGATCACGGGGCCTGGCGGCCATTTTGTATGCCCTTTTATCAAAGGTTTTTCTGTGCAAGCTTACTTTGGTCAATAAACAGTCTTATTTTATCCAGTTTTCTTGCGTGATTTTTGCTGAAAATTGCGAATCTTACAGGCCCCCCTGTGATACTGATAGCTTGCTTAAAGTATCAATAATCCTTGATGAGCAAATTTTCCCTGATTCCCCACATCCAAACATTCCTGGCACTTAACTATCTATGCCCCTCACGACACATGCAGTTCCCATTTCCGGAGAAAAATGAAAATTACCTCATGCACATTTGGAATCATAGACAGCAAATCTTAAACTATAACACCTTCACCTGTCAGATGGGCAGGGGTTGATACCCTTTTGCGCCATCTGCATGCATCTTTTATTAATCCAAAAAAACTTAAGAACAACTAATAACATGACAATACTTATTTCCTTATAACCCAAAACAATCAAAAAAAAAAAAAATTTTTTTAAATGGAGGGACGCTTAATCTTATACTAGCAGCTTAGAGTGGGGTATCTGCTTCCCCCATCTGCACATAGCGTTCTCTCCATTCTCCTGTGTTCTCGTGCCTCTGGAGGCGTTTGCCTCTTTTGCAATGCACGAAGAGCAAAAATATCACAATCAAAACCTGACATACTACTAGGATATGGGATGCTATTCTAATCCAGGCGGGGACCTCTATGTTGGTGAACAAGTCCCACCATGGTGGGATGGTTATATCCAATATGTCTTTTCCTATCTCTAAAGTCTTCTGCTCCAGTGTATAGAAATGTTTCTGCGAAACTATAACGGCTTTTAAAACCTTGGTGAGGTGTTCGGGAAGAGGGGGAATGACATAACCAAAATGCGCGACAAATCGTTGTAAGTCTGTGAAATTCTCTTTGATAGTGATGTGTACAGTGGAGGGCGCAGGAATGGGAACAATTCGTTGTTGTGCCACTTGAACCTCGGCCCTGGGTTTGAAACAGAAACTGCTATCACCGACCGAACACCACTCGTGTTGTCCATATCGGTACTGAGGCGCTGCAGTGGTGACGCAGTATGTCCCACCCCCGATATATGCTACCTGTGGGGGCACATGGTCCTCTGCCATTGCCTCCATGGTGCAATTCACCGGCTTCGCGCTAGCGGTTCTGAACCCGCACTGTGGTTTCAAAAAGGCATTCAAGTGCTGGGGACACAGGATGATGTGTGCTCCCCGGCTCCGACATCCCGAGAGGTCGGTGCCTGTCATCGTACGCTCCCATCTGATGACGTAAGGCGGGACCACTGCGTAACGAATGTGTGCGCCCCCCTGAATGACTCCAATGTTCTCTACTCTGTATACCGGGGCGGGCTTTGCTGCGGGACCCAACACCGGCATTCTTACTACTATTCCCATAATAGTGTGATTCGAATGTCCGCAGTCCACTGGAACTGGGTATGCTTCTGCGGCTAGTCTGAGCTGGCACGGGCTTAATGCATTCTCAAAAGGGTGGAGCGCTTGCAAGTGCTTGTTGCTGATCCAGGACGGGACCAAACCCTGTTTTAAATCCTCAAGATTACTGCGGCCCTCGCCCAATAACCACGCCCCGTACAGCACACAGGCCTCGTTTTGCGCAGCTTGATCAGACGCATTCCGATCCTCCTTAATGAGTGCATTTACCGTTCTCGCGTGTTTCTCCAGCTCAGCAATTATGTCCTTAAAGTGTAGTGTCATGGCCTGGTCCTCATGCAACTCAGAACCCACGACCTTGTTTTCGTCTGTCAATATGTTCCTTAACTGGGCTTTTAAACCGTTGATCTGTGTCTGCAGTTCCACGTTATCTAGAGCGTTGACAACAGATGTCCCGGTATTAAAAGCAGTGAATATGTCATTTACAGTACCCCTTCTTTGCCTCCCGACTCGATCCAAAACTTCTGGCGGTGTGGTGTATAATTTGTCTCTGTCGATGTCGGCAAAATCAAATTCGTAAAATTGTCTAAACATACTGGTTAACAGGACCTGGTATAATTGTTCCGTTTCTTTGGGACACCACTCCGGCAATCTTACCTCAGTGAGATTTAAAATCACTGAGGCCACCGCGTAGTGTACCCCTTGGTACAGCACCTGACCGGTGGGTACCAATACTAAACCGTTCCCGGGTCCCCTGGTGGTGGTTGGGCACCCTCCTTTCTGGGCTAGTGCTACCGGAAGCGTGGGCAGGGGCTTGCGTGGGCGGGTGATGAGTTCAGTGGCGTTCACCGGAATAGGGGAGTATGGGGCTCCGCACGCTCGAGTGCTAACATCCCATCTCATCCCCTTCCCTTCATCCTGCCACTGCCTCTGGAAGAAGATGGACACGCCCTTGGGGCAGACGCGTCTCGAACCCCACATACAGACATATATTCCCTCATCCGGTTCCCACCATTTGTCCCAACACACACGTAATTGTCCGTGAGTTCCCGTAATAGTCCGATGGGTATTATTACCCAGTCGCTCCCACTCGACCGTAGAGTTTCTCATGTCCTTTCCCAGCTTTCGTAGCCACCACCATCGCCTTGGTGGTACGTTCCCATTGCACACCAGACAAATCCTCTTTCCCACGGTGACGCTGACTCTGGGCGCTAGGATCCTCACTCGAGGGCACGTTAATGAAGTCTCTTGGTAGGCAAAACCGAAATTGCTGGAATATTCCGTAGAATTCGTTCCCAGCCAACCTGGCCATCTCCCTTGGTGGAAGTAGGTGGCGGTTTCCTCTACCTCTCGCTCCCCCGTCCCATCCGTTGCGATGGGGGCCGTGTCCCCGGAGCACCCGAAAATGATGACGTCCTTGGTGCGGCCTCGGTAGGCCCACCCGCACCCGATCGCCATGAACGCTACGACAATCCTTTCCATCGTATCCCAGGTTTCTGTAACCAACAAAATGATGTAGCCGGGCTCCCGATAGGTGCTGGCCTAAATTAATTGGACGCGCGGGTTCCTGGACCCCGCTCCCTAACAAACACACATACCGGGCAGACTTCAAAATTGTACTCTTAACACCATATACTTTACATTCCTTAAACTATGACCATAATTACCTATCTTAACTTATGTACAGCGCCGCCCTCCGTGGGGCGGCTTTCCGAATCCCTGTGAGGTCTGTCGTGTGCCACACCCTGCGGTGGGGCTGCATTGATCTTTGGCCTTGATCCCCCGCAGCCTGTCGCTGCTGAACGGGGATCATGTCTTCCTGGGGCTGCTTTAAACCGTGGTTGGGGAGGATGGGGAGAATCTGGCCAAAATTTTCTGGGCTGGGGCGCTCGAGCTGACCTACGAGGGGCTGCTTTGGGTTGGGCTCCCGGGGCCGATGGACCTGGGGTCGTGACTGTTACCGTCACAGCCTGTGGTTCCTCCACAGCTGCCGGCTCCAGCTCCCCTTCCTCAGGCTCCGCCCCCCCGGGGTCGGGATCTGTGGCTTCCGACTCCACCTCACCTGTCCCTACAGGTAACGAGTCTTCACCCCTACTCCCTACCTCCCCCAAGCTTGAGTCGAGGGCGGGACTGCCGTCCTCTGACTCTTCCTCCTCCGTGATTGGGTCTAAAGCGAGGTTGAGCTGTTCGGGCTCTCCCCTGCCTAAATCCCATTCAAAAGATGAGACCTCCCACTCCAATGGGATGGCCTCTCCCTTCACGCAGGCTACTGCTCCAGCCTGTGTGGTCTGTGACTCTGTTACAGGCTGAGGATCTTTGTTCTCAGACCTGGTCCCCTTTGGTGGCCCTGGTGTACCCGGTTTAAACAGTTTACACTGGTTGATGTGAAACCATTTGGTACGTCGGGGCGTCTTCACTGCATAAACCATGGGGCTGGCTTTGTCTACAATGCTGTATGGCCCCATGTACAGTGGTTCAAAACTCCCTACCCTGGCGTAGTTTCGGACCATGACCTGGTCCCCGACTACCCACTCTTGTTGTTTCCGAGGTTCCAACAACAGTTTATTTCCCTGGTGCTGTCTTCCCATGTTCCCAGCCGCCTGCCCATAAATCTGTCTCAGGCGCTCCAAGAGGGTTTGGGCGAATTTGTCCCGTTTCACCTCTCGGAGCTGGCCCTCAGTGAGCACCGGGGCTAGCACATGGGTGGGTGTTCGCATGATCCTTCCAGTCATTAACTCGTGCGGGGAATACCCCGTGCTTTTGGACTGGCTGGCTCGGATCCCCATGAGGACTAAAGGCAGGACCTCCGCCCATTTCTGGGGCGAGCCCATTGTCTCTTTCCTCAGCTTTTCCTTGAGGGTCCGATTCATACGCTCAACAATCCCGGATGACTGGGGATTGTATGCTACGTGCCACTTTCCCTCAATGCCCAAGAGCCTGAGGGCGTTCTGCATTACTTGACCGGTGAACTGACTCCCTTGGTCGGACTCTACAAAACGGGGGAGTCCCCACCGTGAGAACACTTCCCGAATCAAGATCTTAGCAGTACCCAGTGCCGTAGCTGTTCTGCACGGGAAGGCTTCTACCCATTTGGTGAACACATCTACCAGGACAAGGCAGTACTTATAGCCTCCCTGGGCGGCGGGCAGGGGCCCTATGTAGTCGACCTGAATCGACTGCCATGGTCCCTCTACCCTCCTGATGTGCCCCATGGGCACCTTCCTTTTGTGGGGGTCTGGGTTGTTAGCAGCACACACAAGACAGCTTGCGCAGAACTCGCGGACATCGTCCCGAAGTCCCGGCCACCATCCCGCCTGTTCCACCCGTTGCCAGGTGACCTCAGGTCCGGGGTGTCCCGCTCCTGGACCCTCGTGGGCCAATTGCAGGAATTCCCTTCGGTGCTGCTGCGGCACAACCCACTGCTCCTTTCGGAACAGCATACCTTCCTTGACTGTGAGGGCTGCCGTACTGTACGGACCTTCTACCTGTTTGCCCTCTGTGATGGCTTTTAGGACTGCTTTTAGGGCGGGATCCAGGGTTTGGACGGTCTTTAGGTCTGGGGGCGGTGTCACCCCTGTGTTCCCGGGAATTCCCTCCCTGCCTTGGATCGCCGCCACGGGTCCGGGTTCGTATGGGTCCCAGAGAATGCCGCTGCGGGCACCCTCCCTGGCTAGCGCATCCGCCTGCTGGTTGCCCTGACTGCGGGGTTCTGTAATGGAGTGAGCCTTCACCTTATGGATGAACACCTCTCCTTTCTCCCCCACAGCTGCTAGGATCTTCTCCAGCAAGGGCTTAACTGTTAAAGGCCGCCCGTCCGCGGAGGTGTACCCGCGTCGGGACCAGATGGCGAGGTACTCCGTACACGAATTGCACGTGAACATGCTGTCTGAGCAAATCGTGTATGGGGTTGGGAAAATCTCGGGGTGGGTAACCACGTACGCCACCGCGGACAGTTCAGCCTGCTGCGCGCTCATAGTGCTGGGGAGCTTAATTGCCAGGGCAATGTTTGCCGCAGGGTCATAAACT
>NC_141001.1:8292611-8366826 GCF_052327205.1 Somniosus microcephalus | reverse complement strand
GAGAGAGATGGGAATCGGCAGATCTTGTATAGATTCCCGTCTGGCCTTATCTATGGCTCTTTCCCCAGCGCGGATGGCCAGACCCAGGAATTTAACTTCCTGCTGGCCGATCTGCGCTTTCTTTGGGTTTACTTTGAAACCCTTCCTTTCTAACAGTTCCAACAATTCGGCTAACAGTGGGCCGTGCTGCTCCCTTGTATCTGTGAACAGGAGTAAGTCGTCCACATACTGCACTATCTGGTTGGGCTGGCTGAACTCTTTCAAACTCCCCGCCATACACTGATGGAAAATGCTGGGGCTGTTGTGAAAACCCTGTGGTAAGCAGTTCCAGGTGTACTGTTGCCCTTTGAAAGTAAAGGCAAACTTGTACTGGTCCTCCCGCCGCAGCGGAATGGACCAAAAACCGTTCGAGATGTCCAGCACCGTGAATGTGGTCGCCGATGCTGGAATACTCCCTATTAAGTCTGCAACTGCTGCTACCGTGGGCGCGCAGGCTGGGATATTACTATTGAGGACTCTATAGTCCACCGTGGCTCTCCACGAATTGTCCGGTTTCTTTACCGGCCATAATGGGGAGTTCACGTGGGTGGCTATCGTCCTCAATACGCCCTGCTGTACCAATGAGGATATTGCTGTCTCCATGTCGGGTTCTGCCTCCTTGGGGAAATTATACTGCTTTTGGGGTCGGATCATGGGGTCCCCGTCTACGCTGACTTCGAACCCAGTGACTCTCCCGCAGTCGTGCTTGTGGGTGGCGAACGCGGTCAGATTTTCTGACACACGCGCCTGCAAGTCCGTTGGGACATTTGTTATCATGAGCTCGAGATCGTAACCTCCTGATGGCTTCATAGTGCACAGGGCCCCTTTTCTTCCTTCCCCTGGATTACGACTACCTTACCTAAACCGCCCTCGGCTCCCCAGAGACAGTGATTTCTCAGGTCCACGAGGATCCCGTGTTCCACCAAGAAATCAGCCCCGAGGATGCCTTTCCCCCCCCCTCTTTCCACTTCAATAGGATGCACGTCCATGTGGTGTGGAGCGCTCCCAACTGAATGGAGAGCGGGAGGGAGTGCGCGCCAGCCTGTGCTCTACCCGTGAAACCCGCTACTAAATATGGAGCCTGGGCGGACAGAGGTGAGGCAAAAGTTTGTCCGTGTGGATCAAGGTACACGAAGCTCCCGTATCCAACAGGTAACTACCCCTTTGTTTCTCCACCTCCATCTCCACCACAGGTCTTCTCCAAGCGTCATAGCGGAGCGGACACAAGTAGATGGGCTGCGCGGGCGTCAGTCATTTAGGTGTTTCGGCTGGGGTCTCGGGGGCGATAGGGCTGTTAGCAACCGCTACCTTCCCCTGCCAGGTCATCAGAGACCGCATAGTCTCCAAGACTGACTCGATCGCAGCGGGGTCCACAACCGCACCACCCCCTTCATTCGGGGCAAAAGCTACGGTTGGGTTCTGGACTGGTGTTGGGGCAGCGGCCTGCACTTGTGGTTGTGCTGGTGTTGGGGAAACTCTCGGGCCATTGGCGACTCGGGCTTGGGCTCGATCTTGGGCTGCGGCGAACTCTCTCTCCCTCTTATCCTTCCAAGGATTCCTACAGTCCTTGCGCCAATGACCCTCCTTCCCACACCCGTAACAACTGCTATTTGCTTGGGGATGGCGATTTCCCTCCTGACGCCATTCCTTTTTAGCAGAGGCTGCGGGTCTCACCTCATGCACCTTTCCTTTCACAACAGGCGTTTTCTTGCCCTTGTTGTTTCTATAACTGATCGTGAGCTGATCTAGTACTACTTCCTCCGTGGAGCGGGCGTTAGTGGGGTCAAACCATGCTTTGGCCTGTTCCTTCACTACTGGCAGGCAACCTGCTACCAGGCACCGAAGCCAGTGAGCCCTTTGTTCGCCATCCAGCCCGGCCCGGGCCGGCCCGCCCGGGCAGCTGCGCCGATACACTGGCCACAACCTGTCGGCGAAAACCCGTGGGGGTTCTCCCTCTAGCTGCACTGTCTTTTCTAAACGGAGGAACGGAGTTCCGTCCCCCTCTCCCATGATCTCCAGAATCTCATCCCGTAGCAACTCATAGTCCCTGTGCCCTCTCTTGCTCTCGTCAGGGAGACACTGGAGGAGCGAACTGTCCAGGGAGAACAGCAGCATTTTAGACTGTTCAACCCCGTCGCAGTCATTGACTGCTGCGGTCTGCTCCACGTCCCTGAAATGCACGGAGGGATCTCCTGACTCGGAGAGTTTTGGGATGTGACTTATCATCTCTCTTAGCTGTCGTGCGCTATGAGGCATTATGATCTGACTCTCAAGGGGTCCGTCATCGCCATTTTCTTCATTTGGACCGATCCTCCGGTGTCTCGTTGGACACATTGGCGCCGACCCCGACTCTACTGTCTGGGGTTGCTCTACCTCAGGGCTCTTTTCCTCTACCGTCTCCGTCTCCTGTCCCGGAGTCCAAGACTCCTCATAGGCAGGAGGCGCAGAAGGTTCGGGGGTTGGTACCCCAACTGCCTCTTGTGGAATCGGTCTTTTGGATTCCTTGGCTAGCAACAGCTGACTCGCTGGTGGATTTATGAGACACACCAACCCGTTTGCCTTCGCTAGGGCCTTTCTCAGGTCCTCTAGCTCCCGGCGGCAAGTGCTGTGGTCGGTGTTCTCAGATCTATCCTCCATGGCCATTTTATATGCTGCCCTGGCTCCCAGGAGCTTTTCCTCTTGGGCATCTACTTGTTTGGCTAGACGGGAACACCTCTCTCTCATTCTACCTTCACTGGCCTTGGCCTCCACGACCTGACATTTTAAATATTCTACCCGGGTTTCGTGGCAGCGAATTACAGAGCGGCATTCCTGGTTCAGCGCGTCAAGCGATTCAATCAGTTTTTGACCTCCCGCAACCTTTTCCTCCACGCCTTTAAGCAAGCCGTTGATCTGGACTGTCTGTGCTGCAACTACCTGGTCCAAAAGCTGGACTTGCTTCTTGTAGCACATCAGCCAGACCGCCTTTTCTACAGATTTCTTATGCTCTCTACCCGCTGTCCACTTGATGGCTGCGTCTAGCGGGCGCCTATCCCTTAGTAGATCAGATATCCATTGTTTTGTGAGGTTGACTTTTCCGAAAACATAATCTGCTATTCTTTCATCCATCACATTTCGTCTATTCAGATCTTGATCTAACACACTACTTTCCTGCTGCCAAGGTCCTGCCGCGGTCGCCATTTCTGTAGGGGGTTTCTCTTGCTCTTTCTGGTCTCCTGCCAGGCTTCGTGCAATAATTACCCTTGAGTGGTTCGACCCACTCCCCCCTACGGTTCTAGACCTTGGACTTAGGTGCAGAGAACAGTAGTGCAGAGAAAGAACTCAATAGACCAGGTTGAATAGCACGAAATGGATGCTTTTATTTTTAAACAGTTTGAAGCATTACAAAATACATATCATAGGCACAGATTAAAGTTACTACAATCATGCACAAATTTATGAACTTGACTCTATGGAAATGGGGAACACACGGCACATCGAAAAAGGGGAAACACATTACGATTTCCCTTAACTCCCTCCCCTATACCTAAACTAAGTTTCGACCTGGGGAACTTGGGATCATGCTCACCACTCTCGAAATCGCGAGAAAGGGGGGTTCGCAGCCTTTTTGGCACCGCTTTCCGTCGTCACGTGGATTTGGAAACTTCTGGCGCAGTCGATATTCTCTCCTCCCTCGAGGCGGTGGGGTAGACCCAGCCTCGATGAGCGCTCGTTAAGGTTGAGATCCACCAAGTCAATTTGGGTTCATGGAGCAGACCCAGATGCAGGCTATGCACTTGGGAGAATCTTGTGGCATCGATCGCCGGTTCTCCAGAGGGTTTCTTCTCCGTCGGCCTGGGTCGTCGATGATCTCCCGACCCCAGTACCCGGGCCACCCTCGTCGTCTTCTCGTCGTGGCCGAGCCTTGTTTGGCTGAACACCGACCACGTTGTCCTTTTACCGAAACCGTCCGTCTTTAAAAAGACGAAAACGTTTTCATCGATCTGCCGAAGTGGAAGAGGCGCCGATCCGGGCACCGTCCGCCCTTCGTTCGTTCCTCGTAGAAGAAAGTTCTTGAAGAAAATGGAAGCCTGAAGTCGTCCAACAAGAAAGCCGTGGCAGTGAAGAAGAAGTTGTTCAAGTAACCCCGAGTCCGAAGTTTTTTAGATGGACTTTCAATCCATAGTTATACTCTTTTGGGACAGTCTTATCTCCCGCCAAATCATAGTCCTGTCTTTGTATTAATTTTGGCGGGCAGAAATCTCTGCAGGGGCGCTTTGTCTTGTAACGGAGCCGGTGATAACTTAAACTGGCCTTCCTGGCCGATAATGTCTTTCAATGTCTTTTGCATTGTCACCGTGGCTCGGTTCGCATATTGATCGGTCCGGACATTTTCCTTGATGGCTGCTAAACGGTTTTTCCTTTGTACGATAAATGGGTATAAGTGTTTTTGCATTGTCCGCCCATATCTTGATGGGCCCCATCCTGTACTTATAATCCATTGAATATGTATGCTGTTGCTCTGAGTTTCGGTTCCCAGATACTGGCTTTCGCGGGCTTACTGGCTTCAATCCACAAGCCTGTCTGGCTTGCAGTAACAGAAATAAAATGGTTCATAAACTGATCACGGGGCCTGGCGGCCATTTTGTATGCCCTTTTATCAAAGGTTTTTCTGTGCAAGCTTACTTTGGTCAATAAACAGTCTTAATTTTATCCAGTTTTCTTGCGTGATTTTTGCTGAAAATTGCGAATCTTACAGGTCGGGGAAAGAGAGGGGTACTGGGTATTAAACAGAGAGAGCGGGGTCGGGGAAAGAGAGGGGAACTGGGTATTAAACAGAGAGAGAGAGGGGTCGGGGAAAGAGAGGGGAACTGGGTATTAAACAGAGAGAGAGAGAGGTCGGGGAAAGAGAGAGGAACTGGGTATTAAACAGAGAGAGAGAGAGAGAGGGGAAAGAGAGGGGAACTGGGTATTAAACAGAGAGAGAGAGAGGTCGGGGAAAGAGAGAGGAACTGGGTTTTAAACAGAGAGAGAGAGAGGTCGGGGAAAGAGAGGGGAACTGGGGATTAAACAGAGAGAGAGAGGTCGGGGAAAGAGAGGGGAACTGGGTATTAAACAGAGAGAGAGAGGGGTCGGGGAAAGAGAGGGGAACTGGCTATTAAACAGAGAGAGAGAGGGGTCGGGGAAAGAGAGGGGAACTGCGTATTAAACAGAGAGAGAGAGGTCGGGCAAAGAGAGAGGAACTGGGTGTTAAACAGAGAGAGAGAGGGGTCGGGGAAAGAGAGGGGAACTGGGTATTAAACAGAGAGAGAGGTCGGGGAAAGAGAGGGGAACTGGGTATTAAACAGAGAGAGAGAGGGGGGTCAATGAAAGAGAGGGGAACTGGGTATTAAACAGAGAGAGAGAGAGGTCGGGGAAAGAGAGGGGAACTGGGTATTAAACAGAGAGAGAGAGGGGTCGGGGAAAGAGAGGGGAACTGGGTATTAATCAGAGAGAGAGAGAGGCCGGGAAAGAGAGGGGAACTGGGTATTAATCAGAGAGAGAGAGAGGTCGGGGAAAGAGACGGGAACTGGGTATTAAACAGAGAGAGAGAGAGGTCGGGGAAAGAGAGAGGAACTGGGTATTAAACAGAGAGAGAGAGAGGTCGGGGAAAGAGAGAGGAACTGGGTATTAAACAGAGAGAGAGGTCGGGGAAAGAGAGAGGGGAACTGGGTATTAAACAGAGAGAGAGAGAGGTCGGGGATAGAGAGGGGAACTGGGTATTAAACAGAGAGAGAAGGGTCGGGGAAAGAGAGAGGGGAACAGGGTATTAAACAGAGAGAGAGAGAGAGAGGTCGGGGAAAGAGAGGGGAACTGGGTATTAAACAAAGAGAGAGAGAGAGGTCGGGGAAAGACAGGGGAACTGGGTATTAAACAGAGAGAGAGAGGGGTCGGGGAAAGAGAGGGGAACTGGGTATTAAACAGAGAGAGAGAGAGGTCGGGGAAAGAGAGGAACTGGGTATTAAACAGAGAGAGAGAGAGGTCGGGGAAAGAGAGAGGAACTGGGTATTAAACAGAGAGAGAAGTCGGGGAAAGAGAGGGGAACTGGGTATTAAACAGAGAGAGAGGTCGGGGAAAGAGAGAGGAACTGGGTATTAAACAGAGAGAGAGAGAGGTCGGGGAAAGAGAGGAACTGGGTATTAAACAGAGAGAGAGAGAGGTCGGGGAAAGAGAGAGGAACTGTGTATTAAACAGAGAGAGAGGTCGGGGAAAGAGAGGGGAACTGGGTATTAAACAGAGAGAGAGGTCGGGGAAAGAGAGAGGAACTGGGTATTAAACAGAGAGAGAGAGAGGTCGGGGAAAGAGAGAGGAACTGGGTATTAAACAGAGAGAGAGGTCGGGGAAAGAGAGAGGAACTGGGTATTAAACAGAGAGAGAGGTCAGGGAAAGAGAGAGGAACTGGGTATTAAACAGAGAGAGAGAGAGGTCGGGGAAAGAGAGAGGAACTGGGTATTAAACAGAGAGAGAGGTCGGGGAAAGAGAGGGGAACTGGGTATTAAACAGAGAGAGAGAGAGAGGTCGGGGAAAGAGAGGGGAACTGGGTATTAAACAGAGAGAGAGAGAGGTCGGGGAAAGAGAGGGGAACTGGGTATTAAACAGAGAGAGAGAGAGGTCGGGGAAAGAGAGGGGAACTGGGTATTAAACAGAGAGAGAGAGAGAGGGGAAAGAGAGGGGAACTGGGTATCAAACAGAGAGAGAGAGGGGGGTCGGGGAAAGAGAGGGGAACTGGGTATTAAACAGAGAGAGAGAGGGGTCGGGGAAAGAGAGGGGAACTGGGTATTAAACAGAGAGAGAGAGAGAGTTCGGGGAAAGAGAGGGGAACTGGGTATTAAACAGAGAGAGAGGTCGGGGATAGAGAGGGGAACTGGGTATTAAACAGAGAGAGAGAGAGGTCGGGGAAAGAGAGGGGAACTGGGTATTAAACAGAGAGAGAGGGGTCGGGGAAAGAGAGGGGAACTGGGTATTAAACAGAGAGAGAGAGAGGTCGGGGAAAGAGAGGGGAACTGGGTATTAAACAGAGAGAGAGAGAGGTCGGGGAAAGAGAGGGGAACTGGGTATTAAACAGAGAGAGAGAGGGGTCGGGGAAAGAGAGGGGAACTGGGTATTAAACAGAGAGAGAGAGCGGTTGGGGAAAGAGAGGGGAACTGGGTATTAAACAGAGAGAGAGAGGGGTCGGGGACAGACAGGGGAACTGGGTATTAAGCAGAGAGAGAGAGGGGTCGGGGAAAGAGAGGGGAACTGGGTATTAAACAGAGAGAGAGAGAGGTCGGGGAAAGAGAGGAACTGGGTATTAAACAGAGAGAGAGAGAGGTCGGGGAAAGAGTGTGGAACTGGGTATTAAACAGAGAGAGAGAGAGGTCGGGGAAAGAGAGGGGAACTGGGTATTAATCAGAGAGAGAGAGAGGAGTCGGGGAAAGAGAGGGGAACTGGGTATTAAACAGAGAGAGAGAGGGGTCGGGGAAAGAGAGGGGAACTGGGTATTAAACAGAGAGAGAGAGAGGTGTCGGGGAAAGAGAGGGCAACTGGGTATTAAACAGAGAGAGAGAGGGGTCGGGGAAAGAGAGGGGAACTGGGTATTAAACAGAGAGAGAGAGGTCGGGGAAAGAGAGGGGAACTGGGTATTAAACAGAGAGAGAGAGAGAGGTCGGGGAAAGAGAGGGCAACTGGGTATTAAACAGAGAGAGAGAGAGAGGTCGGGGAAAGAGAGGGGAACTGGGTATTAAACAGAGAGAGAGAGAGGTCGGGGAAAGAGAGGAACCGGGTATTAAACAGAGAGAGAGAGAGGTCGGGGAAAGAGAGGGGAACTGGGTATTAAACAGAGAGAGAGAGAGAGAGGGGAAAGAGAGGGGAACTGGGTATTAAACAGAGAGAGAGAGGGGTCAGGGAAAGAGAGGGGAACTGGGTATTAAACAGAAAGAGAGAGAGGGGTCGGGGAAAGAGAGGGGAACTGGGTATTAAACAGAGAGAGAGAGGGGTCGGGGAAAGAGAGGGGAACTGGGTATTAAACAGAGAGAGAGAGAGGTCGGGGAAAGAGAGGGGAACTGGGTATTAAACAGAGAGAGAGAGAGAGGTCGGGGAAAGAGAGGGGAACTGGGTATTAAACAGAGAGAGAGAGAGGTCGGGGAAAGAGAGGGGAACTGGGTATTAAACAGAGAGAGAGAGGTCGGGGAAAGAGAGGGGAACTGGGTATTAAACAGAGAGAGGGGGTCGGGGAAAGAGAGAGGGGAACTGGGTATTAAACAGAGAGAGCGGGGTCGGGGAAAGAGAGAGGAACTGGGTATTAAACAGAGAGCGAGGGGTCAGGGAAAGAGAGGGGAACTGGGTATTAAACAGGGAGAGAGAGAGGTCGGGCAAAGAGAGGGGAACTGGGTATTAAACAGAGAGAGAGAGGTCGGGGAAAGAGAGGGGAACTGGGTATTAAACAGAGAGAGGGAGAGGTCGGGGAAAGAGCGGGGAACTGGGTATTAAACAGAGAGAGAGGGTTCGGGGAAAGAGAGAGGGGAACTGTGTATTAAACAGAGAGAGAGGGGTCGGGGAAAGAGAGAGGAACTGGGTATTAAACAGAGAGAGAGAGAGGTCGGGCAAAGAGAGGGGAACTGGGTATTAAACAGAGAGAGAGAGGTCGGGGAAAGAGAGGGGAACTGGGTATTAAACAGAGAGAGAGAGAGGTCGGGGAAAGAGAGGGGTACTGGGTATTAAACAGAGAGAGAGAGAGGTCGGGGAAAGAGAGGGGAACTGGGTATTAAACAGAGAGAGAGGGGTCGGGGAAAGAGAGAGGGGGACTGGGTATTAAACAGAGAGAGAGAGAGGTCGGGGAAAGAGAGGGGAACTGGGTATTAAACAGAGAGAGAGAGAGGTCGGGGAAAGAGAGGGGAACTGGGTATTAAACAGAGAGAGAGGGGGGTCGGGGAAAGAGAGGGGAACTGGGTATTAAACAGAGAGAGAGAGGGGTCGGGGAAAGAGAGGGGAACTGGGTATTAAACAGAGAGAGAGAGGGGTCGGGGAAAGAGAGGGGAACTGGGTATTAAACAGAGAGAGAGAGGGGTCGGGGAAAGAGAGGGGAACTGGGTATTAAACAGAGAGAGAGAGAGGTCGGGGAAAGAGAGGGGAACTGGGTATTAAACAGAGAGAGAGAGAGGTCGGAGAAAGAGAGGGGAACTGGGTATTAAACAGAGAGTGAGAGTGGTCGGGGAAAGAGAGGGGAACTGGGTATTAAACAGAGAGAGAGAGGGGGGTCGGGGAAAGAGAGGGGAACTGGGTATTAAACAGAGAGAGAGAGAGGTCGGGGAAAGAGAGGGGAACTGGGTATTAAACAGAGAGAGAGAGGGGTCGGGGAAAGAGAGGGGAACTGGGTATTAAACAGAGAGAGAGAGGGGTCAGGGAAAGAGAGGGAAACTGGGTATTAAACAGAGAGAGAGAGACGTCGGGGAAAGAGAGGGGAACTGGGTATTAAGCAGAGAGAGAGGGGTTTTGGAAAGAGAGGGGAACTGGGTATTAAACAGAGAGAGAGAGAGGTCGGGGAAAGAGAGGGGAACTGGGTATTAAACAGAGAGAGAGAGAGGTCGGGGAAAGAGAGGGGAACTGGGTATTAAACAGAGAGAGAGAGAGGTCGGGGAAAGAGAGGGGAACTGGGTATTAAACAGAGAGAGAGAGAGGTCGGGGAAAGAGGGGAACTGGGTATTAAACAGAGAGAGAGAGAGGTCGGGGAAGAGAGGGGAACTGGGTATTAAACAGAGAGAGAGAGAGAGGTCGGGGAAAGAGAGGGGAACTGGGTATTAAACAGAGAGAGAGAGAGGGGCCGGGGAAAGAGAGGGGAACTGGGTGTTAAACAGAGAGAGAGAGAGGTCGGGGAAAGAGAGGGGAACTGGGTATTAAACAGGGAGAGAGAGAGGGGTCGGGGAAAGAGAGGTGAACTGGGTATTAAACAGAGAGAGAGAGAGAGGTCGGGGAAAGAGAGGGGAACTGGGTATTAAACAGAGAGAGAGAGAGGTCGGGGAAAGAGAGGGGAACTGGGTATTAAACAGAGAGAGAGGGGTTTTGGAAAGAGAGGGGAACTGGGCATTAAACAGAGAGAGAGAGAGGTCGGGGAAAGAGAGGGGAACTGGGTATTAAACAGAGGGAGAGAGGGGTCGGGGAAAGAGAGGGGAACTGGGTATTAAACAGAGAGAGAGAGAGGTCGGGGAAAGAGAGGGGAACTGGGTATTAAACAGAGAGAGAGAGAGGTCGGGGAAAGAGAGGGGAACTGTGTTTTAAACAGAGAGAGAGAGGTCGGGGAAAGAGAGGGGAACTGGGTATTAAACAGAGAGAGAGGGGTCGGGGAAAGAGAGAGGAACTGGGTATTAAACAGAGAGAGAGAGGGGTCGGGGAAAGAGAGGGGATCTGGGTATTAATCAGAGAGAGAGGTCGGGGAAAGAGAGGGGAACTGGGTATTAAACAGAGAGAGAGAGAGGTCGGGGAAAGAGAGGGGAACTGGGTATTAAACAGAGAGAGAGAGAGGTCGGGGAAAGAGAGGGGAACTGGGTATTAAACAGAGAGAGAGAGAGGTCGGGGAAAGAGAGGGGAACTGGGTATTAAACAGAGAGAGAGAGAGGTCGGGGAAAGAGAGGGGAACTGGGTATTAAACAGAGAGAGAGAGGGGTCGGGGAAAGAGAGGGGAACTGGGTATTAAACAGAGAGAGACAGACTGTGGAGAGAGAGGGAGAGAGACAGATTGTGGAGAGAGAGGGAGAGAGACCGAGCACCCGTGAGCAAAACAGCGGCCGGGGGATCGGAGCCAGAACAGCGCAGGAAAACCCGGGAACAGAGAGAGAGAAACCGGGAACAGAGAGAGAGAACTCCAAAACAGGGAGAGAGAGAGAGCAGAGCCCGAGCAGCAACCGGAGCACGGAGCCTGAAGCCGGAGAAAGGCCCGAGGAACCGGGCCGAGCGAGGCACCGGAGAGAAGGAGAGCGAGCAGCAACAGGAGTAGACCCAGACCGGGAGGAGCGGCCCGAGCCAGTCAATGAGGCGAGTGGAGAGGTAGGGGTGCCGGATCGGGTCGGGCCTGGAGAGCGAGCAAGCCCGGGGCCTGAAACCCGAGAAACTCCGGGGTCGGAGAAACTCGGACAAACACCGGGCCGGGACAGCACAGCCGAGCCGAGGGGCTGGGGCCAGGGCAGAAGCCCGGAGAGAGCGTTGGGAGCTGAGAGCGCGAAATTTGAACGAAGGGAAACGGCTGAAAGGAGAAAAGGAGCAAAGAGAGGTAACTGCACCTAGAGAGAGAGAGACGGAGCGAGAGAGCGTGAGAGAGAGAGAGAGAGGAGAGGAAACACCAGCTGGAGAGAAAAAGCCGGAGAAATAAGTTTTACCTAACTCTACCTCAGTTTCATTTTAGTTAAAGTTAGTTCGGAAAAAGTTTAATTTTATTTAAATTTAGCTCGAAAAAAAAAAAAAAAAACCTGAAAAAAGAACAACAAACCCGCGAGGAAAAGGAATAGAAACCCGAGAGAAACGATAAACTACCCGAACCAAGAGCCTGTGAGAAAAAGAGAAAGATAAACCTTTAAGAGCAGCTATATCAAAGATGAACCCCTGAAAAACTCCCAATTTTGGACCTAAAAGTGGGCTAAGGTGGAACACGACACAAAAAAGAGAAAAAAAAAAGTTATCTATCTGAGACAAAAAACAAACGACTACAATGAGCAGGGAAATGATATATCCTGAGCAATGCACAAAAAATAAAGCAAAGGAAAAATACAAGTACACAACACTAAAAAATAACCCAGAAATCCTCTACGTGGACTATACCACACACAAAGGGACTAAGCTGAAGAACAACCTCATATTCTACACCGAATACGTCACCTCCTGGAAGGAGACTTTACAAAAACACTACACATACGTCTCCAGTGAAGGTATTGGCAGTGGAGGCAGACTGAAAATATGTAAAGATGGAAACCTAGATAAAGATGACCCCCTGCTAACCATAAGCTACTACAACAAAAATAGAAAGATCATGATACAGGGGAATGTGGAAAATCTGGACACCTTCGAAAAGGAATTCCCCCAGTTGAAAACTAAGGCAGACACAAAGAGGACCAATGGACAGGAAGCAAAAGAGAGTCGAACAGAGGATGAGGAGAGCCAAGTGGAGGAAGAAGAAGAGAGACCAGCAGAGGAAAACACCTCCCTGTACATCTCCACCCCCCCCACACCTCTCAACGAAAACAAAATGATGAAAGAGAATCTGGCCAAACTAGAACTTGATTTCAACGAATACAGAGAAACACTGGCCAAGAATTTGAAGGAGGAATTCAAACAGCTAAAAACGGAACACGAGTCCACCATCCACAAGCTGAGAAAGACCATAGAGGAGCAAAGAAATGAGATCAAAGAACTCCGTACTCAACTAAACAAAATGAAGGAGACCGTAGAAAGGCTCAGCAGGCAACACAAACCTCTTAAGGTCCAAAAACCTGAGGACACAAAAACAACACACACAAGGACACAGAACCCGCCGGATGCCACCCCACACGAAGACACACCGAAAGCCACAAACCCCGCTCCAACCAGCCCTCAGTCGAGTCATGCCCAGACTACTGCTACCCAGTCCTCACACACAGGAACACAAAAACCGACAGATACCCCCCCAAACGAGGACACACCGAAAGCCCCAAACCCCGCTCCTGCCACACAACATATCCCAGAAACCCAGCCAACAACCAGCCACCAGGCGAGTCCTACCCAGACTACTGTTACCCAGTCTGATAAACCAGCCCCTCAGGCGGTCCTGCTGACCGACTCCAACGGAAAGTTTCTGGACCCCCAGAGGCTGTTCCCAGACCATCAAGTCCTGAAAAAATGGTGCAGCAACACAGGCCAAGCAATGAAGATCCTGAACAAAGAATCCCTTGGAAGCCCCAAATGGATTGTGATCCACACAGGCACGAACGACCTACGCACCCTACAGGAAAGCACGGCTTGGGTGGTGAGCAGGATGGCAGAAAAGGCCAGCAGGGAATTCCCCGAGGCGCGGATCGTGATCTCCACACTACTGCCCAGAAAAGACACCCCAGCCTATATAATCCACAACACCAACAGGGAGATCGACACGAGATGTTCTGTCCTCCCCAACGTCTCCCTGGCCCATCATCCAAACATCAACACAAGGGACCTCTATGACGAAATACATCTACTCAAACAGCGGATGTGGGTCTTCGCAAGAAACCTCATAAACACTGCCAAAAGACGCAGCCCTCCCACCCCCCCTACCATTGGGAGCCCAAACAGGACCACCAATGTCCCCCACCCCCCTTTACAAAACCGACAACAGAACCGTGCTTTTATACCTGACCCAAGACCCCCCTCTAGACCACAGACTGTAGACCAAGAACTGAGAAAGATCATGACGATGCTGAACAGCCTGATAGAAAGCCGGAGAAATTATTAATATTGTTATTTATCATTATCATTATTGTTATCTTATCAGTATTATTACTATTATTAGATAGATATATGTGCATGCCTCATGAAATTTATACTAAATCATCACTTAGCATTATAGAAAATAGTGTTTCCACACTCATCCCACAAAATAGGTCCATTTTATTTCGTTTTATTGAACTATATAAATGCGTTCTTTCCACATAAGCTGCTGGAATATCCAGGGCCTCCGCTCCTCAACTTTTGGGATGAAGAGTACAGACCCTGAATTCCTAAAAGCTATAAAAGACATTGATATAATTGTGTTAACAGAAACATGGTGCCAAAAGGACATGCCGACCCACTGTCCTCCAATGTACCATGAAATCATTGTGCCCTCAGTAAAGAACACTAAAACACGCAAGGGCAGAACCTCCGGGGGAATATTGGTGTGGTATAAGGGAGAACTGGACAAACACATCTCACCGGTAAAACAGGGGAAATCACACGTATGGCTAAAACTAGATAAAAATATAGGAATAGCAAAAAAAGATGTTTACTTATGTGCGATCTACATACCTCCAATAGATTCGCCATATTTCGAAGAGGAGTTATTTGATACTCTCCACATGGAAATCAGCCATTTCCAGGCCCAAGGAAAGGTGATAATATGTGGGGACCTAAATGCAAGGACCGGTTGTGAACCTGACTTCATAGACCCACAGGGAAACAACCATGTGTTTGGCCAGACCCCTTTAGATGTCACACCAGCCATCACAAATCGGAACAACCTTGATCGTGAAATAAATAAAAGCGGTAGGGAGGTAGTGCAACTCTGCCGAGCCTTAGGCCTGTACATAGTTAATGGTAGGTTCAGAGGGGACTCCCTAGGGAGACTCACATACTCCTCAACTCTTGGGTCTAGTGTGGTGGACTATACAATCACTGACCTGGACCCCTGCGATATCAACGCATTCACTGTCAGGCAGCAATCCCCCCTCTCAGACCATAACCAAATAAATGTGTACCTTAAACTTTCTGCCCAAACTACAGACACAAAAAAGGAACACAGTAAGCTACATAAAATAAACCAGACATACAGATGGGCCCCAGACAGTGGAGATAAATTCATCACAGCACTAAATTCACCTGATCTCACAAGTAAAATTTCAAAATTTAAAGAAAATCTATATGAGATCACCAGAGATGGTGTAAACACGGCCATAGAGGATATAAATATGATCTTCCATGAGGC
Organism: Somniosus microcephalus; assembly: GCF_052327205.1. NCBI lineage: Eukaryota > Metazoa > Chordata > Chondrichthyes > Squaliformes > Somniosidae > Somniosus > Somniosus microcephalus. The sequence continues at coordinate 8,352,113 of NC_141001.1, read as the reverse complement.
AGCTGTAAAAGCCGACCTCGTGAAACAGAAGAGGAAGCATCACAAAAGACAAAATAAAAATATGAAATGGTTTGACCACGAATGCAAAAATGCCAGAAAAGACCTGAGAAAAATATCAAACCAAAAGCATCGGCAACCAAACAATCCGGACCTACGTACTAGATACAATGAAACCCTCAAAAGATATAAACACACCATTAGGAACAAAACACAAAACTATACCCACAAAATACTCGAAGAAATTGAAAACTCCACCAATCCAAAACAATTCTGGGAAATGTGGAATAACCTGAGTACAACACAATTGCAAGCATTACCAATCCAAGATGGCGACATCTGGAGAACACATTTTGAAAACCTCTACAAAGACATCCCAAAAAACAAAACAAACCCAAGTCAACATCAGGTCACAGAAAAACTCCACACATTAGAAGCAACAATTAAAGACAACCAAAACCCTCTAGACTCCCCAATCACATGGAAAGAACTGGCCACAAAAACAAAATCTCTCCACCTAAAGAAAGCCTGTGGCCCAGACAACATCAAAAATGAAATGCTAAAGTTCAGCAATATGGAGATGCAGGGTGCGATACTCAAACTATTCAACATCATATTACGCTCAGGCTGTTTTCCCGATATCTGGTGCCAAGGACTAATCTCCCCCATATATAAAAGTGGAAACAAATCAGACCCAAATAACTACCGCGGCATCTGTGTCAACAGTTATCTAGGGAAGTTATTCTGCAGTATTCTAAATAGTAGATTACTTGATTTTCTTAACAAACATAATATCCTCAGAAAAAACCAAATAGGCTTTCTTCCAAAACACCGCACCGCCGACCATATCTATACCCTTCACACCCTCATTGAAAAACATAAACACCAAACAAAAAATGGGAAAATATTCGCCTGTTTCATCGACTTCAAGAAAGCCTTTGACTCTATATGGCACGAAGGGCTCTATTATAAACTTCTTCAGTGTGGAATAGGGGGCAAAGTCTATGACCTTATTAAATCAATGTATCTGAAAAACAAATGCGGGGTCAAAATTGGAGACAAACGCACCGATTTCTTCACCCAGAGAAGAGGCATCCGGCAGGACTGCAATTTGAGCCCGACCCTGTTCAACATATACATAAATGAATTAGCAGACATGCTGGAGCAAAGCGAGTCACCAGGTCTCCGTCTCCTGGATGGAGAAGTGAAGTCCCTGTTCTATGCGGACGACCTGGTTCTGCTGTCTCCCACAGAACAGGGATTACAGCAACAACTAGACCTACTCGACAAATACTGCCAAAATTGGGCTCTAACAGTAAATCTAAAGAAAACCAACATCATGATTTTTCAGAAAAGACCCAGATGTCAGGAAAACAAATACCAGTTTACCCTCAGTGATACCACTATAGGACACACTATGAGCTACACCTACCTTGGTCTAACTATTACAGCATCAGGGAGCTTCAGCATAGCAGTGAATGCACTAAAAGAAAAAGCCCGAAGAGCCCTATATGCAATAAAAAGAAAATTCTACAACATCCAAATCCCAATCAAAATCTGGCTCAAAATTTTTGACAGCATAATCCTGCCCATTGCACTGTACGGTAGTGAAGTATGGGGCCCGCTAAATCACCAAAGCTACACTAAATGGGAAAAACACACAATAGAAGCCCTACATGCAGAATTCTGCCGAAGCATCCTTCGCACCCAAAGAAAAACGCCAACAAATGCATGCAGAGCCGAACTAGGCAGATACCCACTGATAATAAACATCCAAAAACGAGCACTAAACTTCCTAAATCACCTCAAATCTAGCTCCCCAGACACCCTTCATTTCAAAGCCTTTCAGACCCAAGAGCTAAACCCAGAAAAGAGTCCCCTGAGTCAGCTGCTACTGAAACTAAGTACTCAGCCGGACCCTGACCAGCCCCAGACCAACACAGCCGTCCAAACACCAATCCGAGTGAACCAAATCATTAAAAAATGCAAAGAAACCTACCTGGAACATTGGAACAAAATAACCGAAAACCAAAGCAGATTAGAATGTTACCGGGCCCTAAAAAGAGAATATAAACTGGCAGACTACCTCACGACCATCAGAGACACAAAACAGAGACAGACCCTCACCAGGTACAGACTAAGCGACCACCAACTGGAAATTGAAAAAGGCAGATACAAGAAATCCTGGCAGCCTAGAGAGAATAGAATATGCGATCAATGTCTGGATGGCGAGGTTGAAACAGAAATGCATTTCCTCCTAAAATGCGAAAAATTCAACACATCAAGAAATATATTATTCAACAAGCTAAGCCAAACAACCCCAGATTTCAAGGAATTGGATGATCTGTCAAAATTGAGATTAGTCCTAGGAGAAGGAGACAGACCATACCTTGGGGCTAAATATGTAACAACATGTCACAACCTGAGGACTGTTTAAAAGTAAGACTGTTTAAAATTAATATTGAACGTACCAAATGAAGTAGAAAGACTGTTTAAAATTAATATTGTTTAAAAGTAATATTGTATATACCCAACAAATGTCAAATCGATTGACACCTACAGAATGTTGGAAAACTGTACCTTTTTGATATGTAAGCTTTGGCAATATGGTTCTCTGTAAACTTTCATGCCAATAAAGCATTTGAACTGAACTGAACTGAGAGAGAGGGGAAAGAGAGAGGAACTGGGTATTAAACAGAGAGAGAGAGAGGTCGGGGAAAGAGAGGGGAACTGGGTATTAAACAGAGAGAGGGAGAGGTCAGGGAAAGAGAGAGGAACTGGGTATTAAACAGAGAGAGAGAGAGGTCGGGGAAAGAGAGGGGAACTGGGTATTAAACAGAGAGAGGGAGAGGTCAGGGAAAGAGAGAGGAACTGGGTATTAAACAGAGAGAGAGAGGGGTCGGGGAAAGAGAGGGGAACTGGGTATTAAACAGAGAGAGAGAGAGGTCAGGGAAAGAGAGAGGAACTGGGTATTAAACAGAGAGAGAGAGAGGTCGGGGAAAGAGAGGGGAACTGGGTATTAAACAGAGAGAGAGAGAGGTCGGGGAAAGAGAGGGGAACTGAGTATTAAACAGAGAGAGAGAGAGGTCGGGGAAAGAGAGGGGAACTGGGTATTAAACAGAGAGAAAGAGGGGTCGGGGAAAGAGAGGGGAACTGGGTATTAAACAGAGAGAGAGAGAGGGGTCGGGGAAAGAGAGGGGAACTGGGTATTAAACAGAGAGAGAGAGAGGTCGGGGAAAGAGAGGGGAACTGGGGATTAAACAGAGAGAGAGAGGTCGGGGAAAGAGAGGGGAACTGGGTATTAAACAGAGAGAGAGAGAGGTCGGGGATAGAGAGGGGAACTGGGGATTAAACAGAGAGAGAGAGAGAGGTCGGGGAAAGAGAGGGGAACTGGGTATTAAACAGAGAGAGAGAGAGAGAGGTCGGGGAAAGAAAGGGGAACTGGGTATTAAACAGAGAGAGAGAGAGGTCGGGGAAAGAGAGGGGAACTGGGTATTAAACAGAGAGAGAGAGAGGTCGGGGAAAGAGAGGGGAACTGGGTATTACACAGAGAGAGAGAGAGGTCGGGGAAAGAGAGGGGAACTGGGTATTAAACAGAGAGAGAGAGAGGTCGGGGAAAGAGGGGAACTGGGTATTAAACAGAGAGAGAGGGGTCGGGGAAAGAGAGGGGAACTGGGTATTAAACAGAGAGAGAGAGAGGTCGGGGAAAGAGAGGGGGACTGGGTATTAAACAGAGAGAGAGAGAGGTCGGGGAAAGAGATGGGAACTGGGTATTAAACAGAGAGAGAGAGAGGTCGGGGAAAGAGAGGGGAACCTGGTATTAAACAGAGAGAGAGAGAGAGGTCGGGGAAAGAGAGGGGAATTGGGTATTAAACAGAGAGAGAGAGAGGTCGGGGAAAGAGAGGGGAACTGGGTATTAAACAGAGAGAGAGAGAGGTCGGGGAAAGAGAGGGGAACTGGGTATTAAACAGAGAGAGAGAGAGGTCAGGGAAAGAGAGGGGAACTGGGTATTAAACAGAGAGAGAGAGAGGTCGGGGAAAGAGAGGGGAACTGGGTATTAAACAGAGAGAGAGAGGTCGGGGAAAGAGAGGGGAACTGGGTATTAAACAGAGAGAGAGAGAGGTCGGGGAAAGAGAGGGGAACTGGGTATTAAACAGAGAGAGAGGGGGTTCGGGGAAAGAGAGGGGAACTGTGTATTAAACAGAGAGAGAGGGAGGTCGGGGAAAGAGAGGGGAACTGGGTATTAACCAGAGAGAGAGAGAGGTCGGGGATAGAGAGGGGAACTGGGTATTAAACAGAGAGAGAGAGTTCGGGGAAAGAGAGGGGAACTGGGGATTAAACAGGGAGAGAGAGAGGTCGGGGAAAGAGAGGGGAACTGGGTATTAAACAGAGAGAGAGGGGTCGGGGAAAGAGAGGGGAACTTGGTATTAAACAGAGAGAGAGAGAGGTCGGGGATAGAGAGCGGAACAGGGTATTAAACAGAGAGAGAGGGGTCGGGGAAAGAGAGAGGAACTGGGTATTAAACAGAGAGAGAGAGAGGTCGGGGAAAGAGAGGGGAACTGGGTATTAAACAGAGAGACAGATAGAGGTCGGGGAAAGAGAGGGGAACTGGCTATTAAGCAGAGAGAGAGAGAGGTCGGGGAAACAGAGGGGAACTGGGTATTAAACAGAGAGAGAGAGGTCGGGGAAAGAGAGGGGAACTGCGTATTAAACAGAGAGAGAGGGGTCGGGGAAAGAGAGAGGAACTGGGTATTAAACAGAGAGAGAGAGAGGTCGGGGAAAGAGAGGGGAACTGGGTATTAAACAGAGAGAGAGATAGAGGTCGGGGAAAGAGAGGGGAACTGGCTATTAAGCAGAGAGAGAGAGAGAGGTCGGGGAAAGAGAGGGGAACTGGTTATTAAACAGAGAGAGAGAGAGGTCGGGGAAAGAGAGAGGAACTGGGTATTAGAGAGAGAGAGAGGGGTCAGGGAAAGAGAGGGGAACTGGGTATTAAATAGAGAGAGAGGGGTCGGGGGAAGAGAGGGGAACTAGGTATTAAACAGAGAGAGAGAGAGGTCGGGGAAAGAGAGGGGAACTGGGTATTAAACAGAGAGAGAGAGAGAGGTCGGGGAAAGTGAGGGGAACTGGGTATTAAACAGAGAGAGGGAGAGGTCAGGGAAAGAGAGGGGAACTGGGTATTAAACAGAGAGAGAGAGAGGGGTCGGGGAAAGAGAGGGGAACTGGGTATTAAACAGAGAGAGAGAGAGGTCAGGGAAAGAGATGGGAACTGGGTATTAAACAGAGAGAGGAAGAGGTCGGGGAAAGAGAGGGGAACTGGGTATTAAACAGAGAGAGAGAGAGGGGTCGGGGAAAGAGAGGGGAACTGGGTATTAAACAGAGAGAGAGAGAGGTCGGGGAAAGAGAGGAACTGGGTATTAAACAGAGAGAGAGGGGTCGGGGAAAGAGAGAGGAACTGGGTATTAAAGAGAGAGAGAGGGGGGTCGGGGAAAGAGAGGGGAGCTGGGTATTAAACAGGGAGAGAGAGGTCGGGGAAAGAGAGGGGAACTGGGCATTAAACAGAGAGAGAGAGAGGGGTCGGGGAAAGAGAGGGGAACTGGGTATTAAACAGAGAGAGAGAGGGGTCGGGGAAAGAGAGGGGAACTGGGTATTAAACAGAGAGAGAGAGGGGTCGGGAAAAAAGAGGGGAACTGGGTATTAAACAGAGAGAGAGAGAGGTCGGGGAAAGAGAGGGGAACTGGGTATTAAAAAGAGAGAGGGGTCGGGGAAAGAGAGGGGAACTGGGTATTAAACAGAGAGAGAGAGGTCGGGGAAAGAGAGGGGAACTAGGTATTAAACAGAGAGAGAGAGAGGGGTCGGGGAAAGAGAGGGGAACTGGGTATTAAACAGAGAGAGAGAGGTCGGGGAAAGAGAGGGGAACTGGGTATTAAACAGAGAGAGAGAGAGGTCGGGGAAAGAGAGGGGAACTGGGTATTAAACAGAGAGAGAGAGAGGTCGGGGAAAGAGAGGGGAGCTGGGTATTAAACAGAGAGAGAGAGGGGTCGGGGAAAGAGAGGGGAACTGGGTATTAAACAGAGAGAGAGAGGGGTCGGGGAAAGAGAGGGGAACTGGGTATTAAACAGAGAGAGAGGTCGGGGAAAGAGAGGGGAACTGGGTATTAAACAGAGAGAGAGAGAGGTCGGGGAAAGAGAGGGGAACTGGGTATTAAACAGAGAGAGAGAGGGGTCGGGGAAAGAGAGGGGAACTGGGTATTAAACAGAGAGAGAGAGCGGTTGGGGAAAGAGAGGGGAACTGGGTATTAAACAGAGAGAGGGGTCGGGGAAAGAGAGGGGAACTGGGTATTAAACAGAGAGAGAGAGGGGTCGGGGAAAGAGAGGGGAACTGGGTATTAAACAGAGAGAGAGAGAGGTCGGGGAAAGAGAGAGGAACTGGGTATTAAACAGAGAGAGAGAGAGGTCGGGGAAAGAGAGGGGAGCTGGGTATTAAACAGAGAGAGAGAGAGGGGTCGGGGAAAGAGAGCGGAACTGGGTATTAAACAGAGCGAGAGAGAGGTCGGGGAAAGAGAGGGGAACTGGGTATTAAACAGAGAGAGAGAGAGGGGTCGGGGAAAGAGAGAGGAACTGGGTATTAAACAGAGAGAGAGAGGGGTCGGGGAAAGAGAGGGGAACTGGGTATTAAACAGAGAGAGAGGGGTCGGGGAAAGAGAGGGGAACTGGGTATTAAACAGAGAGAGAGGGGGGTCGGGGAAAGAGAGGGGAACTGGGTATTAAACAGAGAGAGAGAGAGTTCGGGGAAAGAGAGGGGAACTGGGTATTAAACAGAGAGAGAGAGGTCAGGGAAAGAGAGGGGAACTGGGTATTAAACAGAGAGAGAGAGAGGTCGGGGAAAGAGAGGGGTACTGGGTATTAAACAGAGAGAGAGAGAGGTCGGGGAAAGAGAGGGGAACTGGGTATTAAACAGAGAGAGAGAGGTCGGGGAAAGAGAGGGGTACTGGGTATTAAACAGAGAGAGAGAGAGGTCGGGGAAAGAGAGGGGAACTGGGTATTAAACAGAGAGAGAGAGAGACGTCGGGGAAAGAGAGGGGAACTGGATATTAAACAGAGAGAGAGAGGGGTCGGGGAAAGAGAGGGGAACTGGGTATTTAGCAGAGATAGAGGGGCGTCGGGGAAAGAGAGAGGGGAACTGGGTATTAAACAGAGAGAGGGAGGGGTCGGGGAAAGAGAGGGGAACTGGGTATTAAGCAGAGAGAGAGAGAGGGGTCGGGGAAAGAGAGGGGAACTGGGTATTAAACACAGAGAGAGAGGGGTCGGGGAAAGAGAGGGGAACTGGGTATTAAACAGAGAGAGAGAGAGGTCGGGGAAAGAGAGGGGAACTGGGGATTAAACAGAGAGAGAGAGGTCGGGGAAAGAGAGGGGAACTGGGTATTAAACAGAGAGAGAGAGAGGTCGGGGAAAGAGAGGGGAACTGGGTATTAAACAGAGAGAGAGAGAGGTCGGGGATAGAGAGGGGAACTGGGGATTAAACAGAGAGAGAGAGAGGTCGGGGAAAGAGAGGGGAACTGGGTATTAAACAGAGAGAGAGAGGGGTCGGGGAAAGAGAGGGGAACTGGGTATTTAGCAGAGAGAGGGGGGGTCAGGGAAAGAGAGAGGGGAACTGGGTATTAAACAGAGAGAGAGAGAGGTCGGGGAAAGAGAGGGGAACTGGGTATTAAACAGAGAGAGAGAGAGGTCGGGGAAAGAGAGGGGAACTGGGTATTAAACAGAGAGAGAGGGGTCGGGGAAAGAGAGGGGAACTGGGTATTAAACAGAGAGAGAGAGAGGTCAGGGAAAGAGAGGGGAACTGGGTATTAAACAGAGAGAGAGAGGGGTCGGGGAAAGAGAGGGGAACTGGGTATTTAGCAGAGAGAGAGAGAGGGGTCGGGGAAAGAGAGGGGAACTGGGTGTTAAACAGAGAGAGAGAGGTGTCGGGGAAAGAGAGGGGAACTGGGTATTAAACAGAGAGAGAGAGAGGTCGGGGAAAGAGAGGGGAACTGGGGATTAAACAGAGAGAGAGAGGTCGGGGAAAGAGAGGGGAACTGGGTATTGAACAGAGAGAGAGAGAGGTCGGGGAAAGAGAGGGGAACTGGGTACTAAACAGAGAGAGAGAGAGGTCGGGGATGGCGAGGGGAACTGGGGATTAAACAGAGAGAGAGAGAGGTCGGGGAAAGAGAGGGGAACTGGGTATTAAACAGAGAGAGTGAGAGGTCGGGGAAAGAGACGGGAACTCGGTATTAAACAGAGAGAGAGAGAGGTCGGGGAAAGAGAGGGGAACCTGGTATTAAACAGAGAGAGAGAGAGAGGTCGGGGAAAGAGAGGGGAACCGGGTATTAAACAGAGAGAGAGAGAGGTCGGGGAAAGAGAGGGGAACTGGGTATTAAACAGAGAGAGAGAGAGGTCGGGGAAAGAGAGGGGAACTGGGTATTAAACAGAGAGAGAGAGGGGTCGGGGAAAGAGAGGGGAACTGGGTATTAAACAGAGAGAGAGAGAGAGGTCGGGGAAAGAGAGGGGAACTGGGTATTAAACAGAGCGAGAGAGAGGTCGGGGAAAGAGAGGGGAACTGGGTATTAGAGAGAGAGAGAGGGGTCAGGGAAAGAGAGGGGAACTGGGTATTAAACACAGAGAGAGGGGTCGGGGGAAGAGAGGGGAACTGGGTATTAAACAGAGAGAGAGAGAGGTCGGGGAAAGAGAGTGGAACTGGGTATTAAACAGAGAGAGAGAGAGAGGTCGGGGAAAGTGAGGGGAACTGGGTATTAAACAGGGAGAGAGAGAGGGGTCGGGGAAAGAGAGGGGAACTGGGTATTAAACAGAGAGAGAGAGAGGTCGGGGAAAGAGAGGAACTGGGTATTAAACAGAGAGAGAGAGAGGGGTCGGGGAAAGAGAGGGGAACTGGGTATTAAACAGGGAGAGAGAGAGGGGTCGGGGAAAGAGAGGGGAACTGGGTATTAAACAGAGAGAGAGAGAGGTCGGGGAAAGAGAGGAACTGGGTATTAAACAGAGAGAGAGGGGTCGGGGTAAGAGAGAGGAACTGGGTATTAAAGAGAGAGAGAGGGGGGTCGGGGAAAGAGAGGGGAGCTGGGTATTAAACAGGGAGAGAGAGGTCGGGGAAAGAGAGGGGAACTGGGTATTAAACAGAGAGAGAGAGAGGGGTCGGGGAAAGAGAGGGGAACTGGGTATTAAACAGAGAGAGAGAGGGGTCGGGGAAAGAGAGGGGAACTGGGTATTAAACAGAGAGAGAGAGAGGTCGGGGAAAGAGAGGGGAACTGGGTATTAAACAGAGAGAGAGAGGGGTCGGGGAAAGAGAGGGGAACTGGGTATTAAACAGAGAGAGAGAGAGGTCGGGGAAAGAGAGGGGAACTGGGTATTAAACAGAGAGAGGTGTCGGGGAAAGAGAGGGGAACTGGGTATTAAACAGAGAGAGAGAGGTCGGGGAAAGAGAGGGGAACTGGGTATTAAACAGAGAGAGAGAGAGGTCGGGGAAAGAGAGGGGAACTGGGTATTAAACAGAGAGAGAGAGAGAGAGGTCGGGGAAAGAGAGGGGAACTGGGTATTAAACAGAGAGAGAGAGAGGTCGGGGAAAGAGAGGGTTACTGGGTATTAAACAGAGAGAGAGAGAGGTCGGGGAAAGAGAGGGGAACTGGGTATTAAACAGAGAGAGAGAGAGGGGTCGGGGAAAGAGAGGGGAACTGGGTATTAAACAGAGAGAGAGAGGGGTCGGGGAAAGAGAGGGGAACTGGGTATTAAACAGAGAGAGAGAGCGGTTGGGGAAAGAGAGGGGAACTGGGTATTAAACAGAGAGAGAGAGGGGTCGGGGAAAGAGAGGGGAACTGGGTATTAAACAGAGAGAGAGAGGGGTCGGGGAAAGAGAGGGGAACTGGGTATTAAACAGAGAGAGAGAGAGGTCGGGGAAAGAGAGGGGAACTGGGTATTAAACAGAGAGAGAGAGAGAGAGGTCGGGGAAAGAGAGGGGAACTGGGTATTAAACAGAGAGAGAGAGAGAGAGGTCGGGGAAAGAGAGGGGAACTGGGTATTAAACAGAGAGAGAGAGAGGGGTCGGGGAAAGAGAGAGGAACTGGATATTAAACAGAGAGAGAGAGAGGTCAGGGAAAGAGAGGGGAACTGGGTATTAAACAGAGCGAGAGAGAGGTCGGGGAAAGAGAGGGGAACTGGGTATTAAACAGAGAGAGAGAGAGGGGTCGGGGAAAGAGAGAGGAACTGGGTATTAAACAGTGAGAGAGAGGGGTCGTGGAAAGAGAGGGGAACTGGGTATTAAACAGAGAGATGGGTCGGGGAAAGAGAGGGGAACTGGGTATTAAACAGAGAGAGAGAGAGAGGTCGGGGAAAGAGAGGGGAACTGGGTATTAAACAGAGAGAGAGAGGGGTCGGGGAAAGAGACGGGAACTGGGTATTAAACAGAGAGAGAGGTCGGGGAAAGAGAGAGGAACTGGGTATTAAACAGAGAGAGAGAGAGAGGTCGGGGAAAGAGAGGGGAACTGGGTATTAAACAGAGAGAGAGAGGGGTCGGGGAAAGAGACGGGAACTGGGTATTAAACAGAGAGAGAGGTCGGGGAAAGAGAGAGGAACTGGGTATTAAACAGAGAGAGAGAGGTCGGGGAAAGAGAGGGGAACTGGGTATTAAACAGAGAGAGAGAGAGGTCGGGGAAAGAGGGGAACTGGGTATTAAACAGAGAGAGAGAGGGGTCGGGGAAAGAGAGGGGAACTGGGTATTAAACAGAGAGAGAGAGGAGTCGGGGAAAGAGAGAGGAACTGGGTATTAAAGAGAGAGAGAGGGGTCGGGGAAAGAGAGGGGAACTGGGTATTAAACAAAGAGAGAGAGTGAGGTCGGGGAAAGAGAGGGGAACTGGGTATTAAACAGAGGGAGAGAGGGGTCGGGGCAAGAGAGGGGAACTGGGTATTAAACAGAGAGAGAGGGGTCGGGGCAAGAGAGGGGAACTGGGTATTAAACAGAGAGAGAGTGAGGTCGGGGAAAGAGAGGGGAACTGGGTATTAAACAGAGAGAGAGAGAGGGGTCGGGGAAAGTGAGGGGAACTGGGGATTAAACAGAGAGAGAGAGAGGTCGGGGAAAGAGAGGGGAACTGGGTATTAAACAGAGAGAGAGAGGGGTCGGGGAAAGAGAGGGGAACTGGGTATTAAACAGAGAGAGAGAGGGGTCGGGGAAAGAGAGGGGAACTGGGTATTAAACAGAGAGAGAGAGAGGTCGGGGAAAGAGAGGGGAACTGGGTATTAAACAGAGAGAGAGAGACGTCGGGGAAAGAGAGCGGAACTGGGTATTAAACAGAGAGAGAGAGAGGTCGGGGATAGAGAGGGGAACTGGGTATTAAACAGAGAGAGAGGTCGGGGAAAGAGAGGGGAACTGGGTATTAAACAGAGAGAGAGGGGTCGGGGAAAGAGAGGGGAACTGGGTATTAAACAGAGAGAGAGAGAGGTCGGGGAAAGAGAGGGGAACTGGGTATTAAACAGAGAGAGAGGGGTCGGGGAAAGAGAGGGGAACTGGGTATTAAACAGAGAGAGAGAGAGGTCGGGGAAAGAGAGGGGAACTGGGTATTAAACAGAGAGAGAGAGACGTCGGGGAAAGAGAGCAACTGGGTATTAAACAGAGAGAGAGAGGTCGGGGAAAGAGAGAGGAACTAGGTATTAAACAGAGAGAGATGTCGGGGAAAGAGAGGGGAACTGGGTATTAAACAGAGAGAGAGAGAGGTCGGGGAAAGAGAGGGGAACTGGGTATTAAACAGAGAGAGAGAGAGGTCGGGGAAAGAGAGGGGAACTGGGTATTAAACAGAGAGAGAGAGAGGTCGGGGAAAGAGAGAGGAACTAGGTATTAAACAGAGAGAGAGGTCGGGGAAAGAGAGGGGAACTGGGTATTAAACAGAGAGAGAGGGGTCGGGGAAAGAGAGAGGAACTGGGTATTAAACAGAGAGAGAGAGAGGTCGGGGAAAGAGAGAGGAACTGGGTATTAAACAGAGAGAGAGGTCGGGGAAAGAGAGGGAAACTGGGTGGTGGGCCTTCAATAACCACAAAACTAGAAGTTATAGACTTAAACAAGTTGGCTTTTAATCACTAAGATCAGAGCTAACATCTCAACACGCCGACTGGTTCACAGGAATGGGTCATACAGATCCTGGGATCTTTATGTAAGTGAAGTGAGGGGCGGAGCCAAGAGCCAAGACCTGGAACCTCCCAGGTTAGTCTGGAAAGAGGAAGTGAAACTATACACAGTGGGGGAGGGTAATATACATGAGTGCAAAACGAATACAGGATCAAGACAGACAGATTTCATTACATTCACCCCTTCTATAGATTTAGTCCATCGGGGTGATGTTTCTTAAAAGTTGGTATAAGTGAGTCTGTCAGGAGATTTTGCAGTTCTCAGTGATCGGCACAAAGCAGGTTGGGGTGCCTCTAGGGGAGTGGATTCTGGTTCCTCCGCTGTCCGGGCCTCCGCAGTGTCTTCCAGGTTATCTGCAGTGTCCTCCAGGTTAAAGTTGGGTATTGATACCTCTGGGCGTCCTGTCTCTTTGTAGTGTAGGTCTTCATCGGGTAGTCTCCCATCGTTCTCTCCGCTCCCCGAGGGAGCGAGGTCTTTTATGGAAACATTGTCCTCTCGCCCGTCAGTGTATTCGATATAGGCGTACTGAGGGTTTGCATGGAGGAGCTGTACCTTTTCCACAAGGGGGTCCGTTTTATGGCCTCTCACGTGCTTCCGCAATAGTACTGTCCCCGGATATGTCAGCCATGTGGGTAGAGATATGCCCGAGGTGGATTTCCGGGGGAAAACGAACATCTTTTCATGAGGGTTAGCGTTAGTGGCTGTACATAACAGAGACCTTATGGAGTGGAGCACGTCTGGGAGGACTTCCTGCCAGCGGGAGGTCGGATGGCCTTTTGACTTTAAGGCTAACGTGACAGCCTTCCAAACAGTAGCATTCTCCCTTTCCACTTGCCCATTACCCCGGGGGTTGTAGCTCGTGGTTCTGCTAGTGGCTATCCCCTTCGAGAGCAAGAACTGGCGCAGCTCGTCACTCATGAATGACGTCCCCCTATCGCTGTGTATGTAGTTCGGCATGCCAAACATGCAGAATAGATTACAGAGACACTTGATGACTGTGGCACTGGTCATGTCTGGGCAGGGAATGGCGAAGGGGAAGCGGGAATATTCATCGATGATATTGAGGAAGTATACGTTACGGTCGGCAGAGGGAAGGGGTCCCTTGAAGTCCAGACTTAGGCGCTCGAATGGCCGTGTGGCTTTGATAAGGTGTGCACGGTCAGGCCTGTAGAAACGAGGCTTGCATTCCGCACAGATGCGGCAGGCTCTGGTCATTGCCCTGACCTCCTCGATGGAGTGGGGCAGATTGCGGGACTTTATAAAATGGTATAGTCGGGTGACCCCTGGGTGACAGAGGTCGTTGTGGAGACCCTCTAATTTGTCCGTATGAATGCTGGCACACATTCCCCGCGATAGGGCGTCTGGGGGTTCATTAAGGGCTCCCGGCCTGTACATAATATCATAGTCGAACGTGGATAGTTCGATCCTCCACCTGAGTATTTTGTCATTCTTGATTTTCCCCCTTTGTTATTAAACATGAAAGCCACCGACCGCTGGTCGGTGAGCAGGGTGAAACGTTTGCCGGCTAGGTAGTGTCTCCAGTGCCGCACTGGCTCCACTATAGCCTGTGCCTCCTTCTCGACAGAAGAGTGCCTGATTTCAGGTCCCTGAAGGGTTCGGGAGAAGAAGGCCACAGGTCTGCCAGCCTGATTGAGGGTCGCAGCTAAGGCAAAGTCTGACGCATCGCTTTCGACTTGAAAGGGAATGCATTCGTCCACTGCACACACTGCAGCCCTTTCAATGTCCTGTTTAATACTGGTGAAAGCCTCCCGAGCTTCAGCTGATAGTGGGAAGGACGTCGATTTAATGAGGGGTCGGGCCTTATCAGAGTAATTGGGCACCCATTGGGCATAATACAAAAAAAATCCCAGGCACCTTTTTAAAGCTTTGGGATTGTGTGGCAGGGGCAGTTCCTTTAGGGGGCGTAATCGGTCAGGGTCCGGTCCAATTACCCCATCTTCCACCACACAGCCGAGGATACAGAGACGGGTTGTGTTGAAGACACATTTGTCTTCGTTGTAGGTTAGATTCAGCTTTAGGGCAGTTTTTAAAAATCTCGCAAGATTTAGATCATGGTCTTGCTGGCTGTGCCCGCAGATAGTGACATTGTCCAGATAGGGGTAGGTAGCTTGTAGTTTATTCTCGTCAACCATGCGGTCCATCTCATGTTGGAAGACCGAGACCCCATTTGTTACTCCAAAGGGCACTCTGAGAAAATGGTAGAGGTGCCCGTTCGCCTCGAAGGCGGTGTATGGGCGGTCCTCCGTTCTAATGGGGAGCTGGTGATACGCGGATTTGAGGTCGATAGTCGAGAAGACTCGGTATCGCGCAATCTGGTTGACTGTTTCTGATATGCGGGGTAAAGGGTAGGCATCCAGCTGGGTATAAATATTAACAGTCTGGCTGTAGTCAATTACCATCCGTTTCTTTTCGCTATTTTTAACTATGACTACTTGGGCACGCCACGGGCTGGTACTGCATTCAATAATGCCTTCCCGCAGGAGTCTGTCCACTTCCGCCTTGATAAAGTGTCTGTCTTCCAGACTGTACTGTCTACTTTTGGTCGCTATGGGCCTACAGTTCGGAGCGAGATTAGCGAATAAAGAGGGCGGGCTGATTTTTAAGGTTGATAGGCCACAGACTGTGAGTGGCGGCTGGGACCCGCCATATGCTAGCGTGACACTTTCGTGGTGGCACTGGAAGTCCAGGCCCAAGATTACATTAACACAGAGTTCTGGCATCACGAGGAGTTTAAAATCCTTGTAGTCCGTGCCTTTTACAGTCAGCGTTACCACACAGTAGCCCAAAATGTCCGAAGTGTGGGGCTTAGCAGCCATAGCAATTCTGCTCCGTGTAGGGGTTACCGTTAATGAGTGCCGCCGTACCAGGCTAGGGTGGATAAAACTCTTGGTACTCCCACAGTCAATTAAACATTTCGTTAAATTCCCGTTTACCTGTATGTCCATCATGGATTTTGTCAACGGGTGTGGCCTGGATTGATCCACCGTGATCGAAGCCACTGTTGGGCCCTGGGCGGCCGTTGAGTCGGGAAAAGATGGCGGATCCCAAGATGGCGGCCCGCACGGCATGCACGAGGCGGTGACGGAGTTGGAAATCGGATTCCCCCTGCAGACTTTGCTAAAATGCCTCTTTTTCTTACATTTGAAGCATGTAGCGTCCTTCACTGGGCATCATTGTCTGGGGTGCTTGGCCTGGCCGCAGAAGTAGCATTTCGGGCCTCGAGACATTGCCGCTGTAGTAGGACTCCTGGGTGAACTTCTGTGTGGGGACTCCGGCGGCGTAGAGCTGGTCTGAGACCTGGATGGGGAAGATGGCTGATTCCAAGATGGCGGCCCCCTTGGTGCGCACGAGGCGGTGAGGGCCGCATGGCCGGAAGAATAAGAGTCAGAGTTTTTCTGGGCCACGTCCAGCGATCGCGCAGTGGCCACTGCCTTTTTTAAGTCCAGGACCTCCTTCTCCAGCAGTCTCTGCCGGATATAATTCGATTTGAGGCCCGTGATGAAGGAATCGCGGACCAATTCGTCAGAGTACGCGTTGGCCGTCACGGCCTTGCAGTTACAGTCCCGGACCAGGTCCTTTAGGCCCTGTAAGAAATCGTCCATTGATTCCTCTGGTCGCTGCCTGCGTGTAGCCAGCAGATGTCTGGCGTACACTTCGTTTACCGGCCTCTGGTATTGGTCCTTCAGGATAGTGATGGCCTCCGTGTAAGAGGTGGCATCCCAGATGAACGAATAAATTCGATGACTTACGCGAGTAGTCAGTAGACTCAGTTTATCTACCTCGCTAGCGGATGAGGCCCCCGCGAAGAGTTCGAAGCATTTGAGCCAGTGTCCAAATTGATTTGATGCTTCAGCAGAATGTGGATCCAAGTCCAGACACTCTGGTTTTAGGAGTCGATCCATCCTAGTATTCTTTAGTGATTAAAATTGGTGGGCCTTCAATAACCACAAAACTAGAAGTTATAGACTTAAACAAGTTGGCTTTTAATCACTAAGATCAGAGCTAACATCTCAACATGCCGACTGGTTCACAGGAATGAGTCATACAGATCCTGGGATCTTTATGTAAGAGAAGTCAGGGGCGGAGCCAAGAGCCAAGACCTGGAACCTCCCAGGTTAGTCGGGAAAGAGGAAGTGAAACTATACACAGTGGGGGAGGGTAATATACATGAGTGCAAAACGAATACAGGATCAAGACAGACAGATTTCATTACACTGGGTATTAAACAGAGAGCGAGAGAGGGGTCGGGGAAAGAGAGGGGAACTTGAATGCAGCAAATGCTTTAATTTTCTCCCTTCCCTCTCACGTGCTGACTTGTGTTGGATTAGGTTTCATCCGTGCCTGCCCTGTACCCTATCCACATGGTTAATCTTCAGCTGTGAGTTTCGACTGCAAGTTTATAGAGGATATTCAGCCATAGGAGGCAGCATGACACAGGCCCAGCACGCAAAGGATTTGAGCAGGAGTGTGAGAAGTGTGTTATGACAGCTGCTCGCTTTCGCGCTGCTGCACTGAACTAACACAGGGCGAGCAGGCGAACCCAGCTCGATACAGGGCGGCGATCTGAATCACAGGAAGAGGGACCCCGCTCTACGGATGCGGAGCTTGGGAGCTCTATGTCAAGGGTCACTGTGAGTGGGACCCAGCTCAGGGCCTGCCACTCCCCACTGGACCAGCGCTCCGATGAGACATCCAGGCAGATGGTGTAAGGAGGCCCAGGGTCACATGGAGCAGCGAGGCTGCCCAGGGGCTCGGGTGAAGGCAAGGGGGACAGCATTGGTTTGTGGATCTCCAGCTCCACAGGTACAGGAAACCGACGGGTACAGTGTGAAGTGAAGCATGGCGCAGGCAATGGAGGAGCAGTGTGTTATGTATTGTGTGTTCTCCTCCCACCTGTGGTGGCACTGTCACAGCAGATAAATGGTTGGGTGTTCTCTTGGTTAAGTTTAGCTCTCTTTGTTCGGAACTATCCAGAACTTCCATCCCTTCCAATAAAGCACTTCATGTTTGAATCTCTGGGTTCTGAGTCCTAAATTGTGTCTAGGTAGAAAGGTACCGACACAACAAGTGGCGACGAGGATCGGATGAATCTGCGTTGTGGGAACTTTCTTGTTTTCTACTACAAAACACTCGGAACAGAGATTGCAGCATCACATTAACGTTATGGCAGTGAGTAAACAGAAATTTTAATTTGAAACGTGAGATGGCTACGATATTAGGAAACATCGGTGATTTTGATGAAAATGTGGAGCAATGGAGCGCATATACGGAACGTTTTGACTATTTTGTATTGGCGAATGCGGTGGCAAATGAAAAGGTCATGCCTACCTTTTTGAGTGTAATCGGGCCGAAGACATTCAATTTACTTTGCAGCCTCGTGCAGCCAGATAAGCCAAGAACTAAAACATATAAGCAACTAGTGGAAATTCTTGGAGCACATTTTTCACCAAAACCTCTGGTTATTGCTGAGAGATTTAGATTTCACAAACGGAATCAAGAGGAGGGGGAATCAGTGACGATGTTTATTGCTGCTTTAAAAAGGTTGTCAGAACACTGCAAGTTCAAGGAGGTGCTGAAGGACACCATTAGAGACAGACTCATGTGTGGTCTGCAAAATGCAGCCACACAGAAGCGCCTTCTTACTGAGGACAACCTTACTCTTGAAAAGGCCATTGAAGTTAGTGTCTCCATGGAGATGGCGGAAAAGGAGGCTCACCAGTTGTGTTCAACAGGGAGAGTTCACAAGGTGTCGTCTGAACCTAAAGGTGCGCGGAACGGCACATGTTACCGTTGTGGGAAAATGGGCCATCGCGCTAATGACTGCTGGTGTACGGAGCTGGAATGCCGAAATGTTGGCAAAAAGGGTCACATTGAACGCGCCTGTAGAGGTAAAAAAAAGAACAGACAGAGCTGGGAAGCATGGAAGCAAAATGTCTGTATTTGGACAAGAGAGGAAAAAGAGTGTTCATTCAGTGCAGTATGATGGAACAAGCAAAACAGAGGGGAGCGACACCTCTGAGGAGGAAGAGGTACACATACTGACGGTTGCAGGTGGTTCAAATGGCTACTGGGTATCACCACTGGTGGAGGGACAATCAGTGCAGATGGAGGTGGGCACAGGCGCGGCTGTGTCCCTTGTTTCAGACACTGTCTACAACAAAATGGTAAAGCATCTTACCCTTCAGCCAACAAACATTGTGCTAAAGACGTATACCGGCGAACCTGTGGCCATGAGAGGCGCCATTGAGGTGACAGTTGAATTGAACGGACAGACTGCGAAACTGCCACTATATGTGGTAAAGGGAAATTACCCATCGCTACTGGGACGTGTGTGGCTGGAGAAAATCACGCTGGACTGGCCTGCAGTCCGCATGATGTCAAAAGGGGAGCCAGGTCTGACTGCAGTGTTGACCAAAGTGGCAATCTGTGTGTAGAGCCAGATGATGTAGGCGGGGTTTTAAATGAATTTTTTGCATCTGTGTTCACTATGGAGAAAGACGATGCAGACATAGAAATCGGGCAAGGGGACTGTGACATACTTGAACATATTAGCATCGAGAGGGAGGAGGTGCTAGCGGTTTTAGCAGGTCAAAAAGTGGATAAATCCCCAGGCCCGGACGAGATGTATCCCAGGCTGCTGTGGGAGGCAAAGGAGGAGATTGCAGTGGCTCTGACACAAATTTTCAGAACCTCTCTGGCCACAGGGGATGTACCAGAGGACTGGAGAACAGCTAATGTAGTACCATTATACAAGAAGGGTAGCAGGGATAAACCAGGGAATTACAGGCCAGTGAGCCTAACATCTGTGGTAGGGAAATTATTGGAAAAAATTCTGAGGGACAAAATTAGTCTCCACTTGGAGAGGCAAGGATTAATCGGGAATAGTCAGCATGGCTTTGTCAAGGGTAAATCATGTTTGACAGATCTGATTGAATTTTTCGAGGGGGTGACTAGTGGGGTGGATGAGGGAAATGCTGTGGATGTGGTTTACATGGACTTCAGTAAAGCTTTTGACAAAGTCCCGCATAGGAGACTGGTCAAGAAGGTAAGAGCCCATGGGATCCAGGGTGCCTTGGCGCATTGGATCCTAAACTGGCTGAGTGGCAGGAGGCAGAGGGTGATGGTCGAAGGTTGCTTTTGTGACTGGAAGCCTGTGTCCAGTGGGGTACCTCAGGGATCGGTGCTGGGTCCCTTGTTGTTTGTGATCTACATAAATGATTTGGACGAGAATGTGAAAGGTATGATCAGTAAGTTCGCAGATGACACGAAAATTGGTGGGGTGGTAAATTGCGAGGAGGAAAGCCTCAGGCTACAGGACGATATAAACGGGTTGGTCAGATGGGCGGAAAAGTGGCAAATGGAATTTAACCCTGAAAAGTGCGAGGTGATGCATTTTGGACAGACAAATAAGGCAAGGGAATACACAATGAGTGGTAGGACCCTAGGAAGTACAGAGGGTCAGAGGGACCTTGGTGTACATGTACATAGATCCCTGAAGGCAGCGGAACAGGTAGATAAGGTGGTTAAAAAGGCATATGGGATATTTGCCTTCATTAGCCGAGGCATAGAGTATAAGAGCAGGGAGGTTATGATGGAGCTGTACAAAACGCTGGTGAGGCCACAGCTGGAGTACTGTGTGCAGTTCTGGTCGCCTCACTATAGGAAGGATGTGATTGCTTTGGAGAGGGTGCAGAGAAGATTCACCAGGATGTTACCTGGGATGGAGCGCCTCAGCTATGAAGAAAGACTAAACAGGCTGGGGTTGTTTTCCTTGGAGCAAAGAAGGCTGAGGGGGGACCTGATTGAGGTGTACAAAATGATGAGGGGCATAGATAGGGTAGACAAAGAGGAACTTTTCCCATTAGTAGGGGGGTCAATAACGAGGGGGCATAGATTCAGGGTGAGGGGCAGGAGATTTAGAGGGGATTTGAGGAGGAACTTTTTCACCCAGAGGGTGGTTGGAATGTGGAACTCAATGCCTAAAAGGGTGGTAGAGGCAGGAACCCTCACAACATTCAAGAAGCATTTGGATGAGCACTTGAAATGCCATTGCATACAAGGCTATGGACCAAATGCTGGAAAATGGGATTAGACTGGACAGGGATGGATGGGCAGCGCAGACACGATGGGCCGAAGGGCCTCTTTCTGTGCTGTAAAACTCTATGACTCTATGACTCTATGACAAACATGCAGAACTCTTCAATGGGGAACTTGGGAGCATGAAAAAGATCAGCGTGAGACTGGACATTAAATCTGACAGCAAGCCAAAGTTTCACAAAGCTAGACCTGTACCCTATGCAATTAGGCCAAAAGTTGAGGCTAACTTGGAGGCCTTAGTCGAGAATGGAGTCCTGGAGCCTGTGAGCGTGAGCAAATGGGCCACACCCATTGTTCCTGTCCTCAAAAAGGATGGATCTGTTCGAATCTGCGGGGATTTTAAAGTGACTATTAACCCGGTGCTGTCTGCGGAACAGTACCCTCTTCCCCTCATTGATGATCTCTTTGCGGGCCTGGCCGGAGGGCAAAAGTTCAGCAAAATAGACTTATGCCAGGCTTATCTACAAATGCATGTCGATGACAAATCAAAGGAGCTGCTGACAATTGTGACACACAAGGGGCTATACAGGTACTGCCGCCTTCCGTTTGGAATTACGTCGGCCCCTGCTCTATTCCAAAGGGCAATGGATCAGATTTTGAATGGACTGCCAGGAGTCCAGTGCTACCTGGACGACATCCTTGTCACTGGGACAAATGAGGAGGATCATCTTCTGAACTTGGATGCGACACTACAACGACTGAAAGAGTACGGACTCAGAGTTCGTAAGGATAAATGTGAATTATTTCAGTCTTCAGTTGAGTACCTGGGGCATGTGATTGACGCTACTGGCCTGCATAAGGCGCCGTCAAAGGTCAAGGCAATCGTGGAGGCCCCAGCACCCCAGAATGTGAGCCAGTTACGTTCATTTCTGGGGCTACTTAACTACTATGGGAAGTTTATTCCAGACTTAGCAACATTGCTGAAGCCGTTACATCAGTTGCTATGTCAAGGCAAAACATGGAAATGGACTGAACTGTGCAACGAAGCTTTCGCCCAAGCAAAGAAAGCATTGCTGAAATCGGAGGTCCTGACACACTTCGACCCAAAGCTACCCATGCAGCTAGCATGTGATGCGTCACCATATGGTGTGGGAGCAGTCATATCCCACATCATGCCTTCTGGTGAAGAGAAACCTATCGCCTTCGCATCACGCACCTTGAACAAGGCCGAGAGTAACTATGCACAGATTGAGCGTGAGGCCTTGGGAATCGTTTTTGGAATTCGAAAATTTCATCAGTACGTGTTTGGGAGAAGGTTCACACTCCTGACGGACCACCGTCCATTGACTTCAATCTTCGGGCCCCACACCGGAATTCCATCTCTTGCTGCAAGCAGGATGCAAAGGTGGGCTTTACTGTTGTCAGGACACACATACGACATCAAATATCGCAAATCAGACTTGCACGGCAACGCAGATGGTCTCTCGAGGCTACCCTTGCCTGTTAGTCCCCCAGAGCCTCGTCAGATAGACATCTTCTACTTTAGACAAGTGGAGGGAGCACCTGTCACGGCAGTTCAGGTGCGAAGGTACACCCGCAATGATCCAGTCCTGTCTGAGGTAATGGACAATGTCATTCGAGGGAGAGCTATAGGAGATTCTCCTAGTTTGAAACCTTACATTTCAAAAAGAAATGAGCTCTCCGTCCAGGCAGGTTGTCTTCTTTGGGGACGCCGTGTCATCATTCCGCCACCTCTGAGGGAACCTATACTGCAACAACTTCATACAGGCCACAGTGGGATGGTTCGGATGAAGGAAATGGCAAGAAGCTACTTCTGGTGGCCAGGTCTCGAAGGGAATATTGAGGAGAAAGCCAAAACATGTTCCCCATGTCAAAGGGTTCGGAATGTTCCACAGCTGGCAACCCTACACCCCTGGGATTGGCCTGCAGAAGTGTGGCAGCGAGTACATGTGGACTTCGCCGGTCCTTTCAAAGAGAAGATGTTTATGGTGGTTGTGGACGCTCATAGCAAGTGGCCGGAGGTCGCTGTGATGAGGTCTACCACGGCAGAGAAAACAATTGAGAAACTTGGTGAGATGTTCAGCCGTTATGGCTCACCGGAACAACTCATAAGTGACAACGGTCCACAATTTGTATCACAGGAGTTTGCAACCTTCCTGCATGTGAATGGTGTCCAACACATCAGGTCTGCGCCCTATCATCCCTCTACTAACGGCCAGGCAGAAAGGTTCGTGCAAAATTTGAAGCATGCCTTGAAGGCATCGCAAGGTCAGGGCTCAATCCACCAACGTCTGAACAGCTTCCTGTTGTCCTACAGGAACGAGCCGCATGCCACAACCAAAACTTCCCCCGCTTCGCTCATGATGAAGAGGCAGTTGCGGACAAGTTTTGACTTACTCAAACCTCCAAGGGCAGAACAGGTTGTCCATTGTCAACAACAAGCTCAAGTTGAAAAGAGAGAGAAAAGAGCCAAGGAGAGACGGTTTCACCCTGGAGAGCACGTCCTAGCTCGAAACTACAACACTGGACCGAAATGGGTTCCTGCTACGGTGATCGCGCAGACAGGCCCTGTGTCTTACATGGTTGAGACTGCCGAGGACGTCGTCTGGAGAAGACACACAGATCAACTGTTGCTAGGAGCAGAGACAGCCACAGAGGCTCCAACGGCTGGTTGGCCTGAACTGTTTACGGATGATACCGCAAACCAGCATCCTTTGCCACAGTGCTCTTCTCCAACACAGGAAGTCATAGAGACTGTTCCACCTGTGCAAACTCCTGACTTTTGACTGATACAGGTGTAGTGTCCGAGGATCAATAATACTCAGACTGCAGGAGAACAATAAAACAGGTATTTACTGAACAGAGAGTAATTCAAGACTGAAATACAGAAGCCTGCTATGGCTTTATATACAGGGGTGGTCACTGCCGGTACTGCAGTATAGAATCAGTTCTTCTCTTAAAGGTACATACACAACAATTCCTCCCCTTTTAGATGAACAGTACATAACATTCATTTAACAACTAAATAATAACTAATTACAATTACAATTTTCTCTGTACTATATACATCAACTGAGATAATCATTTATAAGTTCAGTCTTTGAGGAGGCTTCCTGATCCTGACTGGATAGCGCCTTTCTCGAGTATCCTGTTCTTGCGGCGGAGTTGATTCTGGCTCATTGTCATTGGTTGGTTCGTCAGCTTCCAATACCACTGCTTCTGAGGTAGACGCAATCTGTGCTTCGGGTTGATTACCAGGTGCACCTGCTCGTGGTATGGGTTTGGCTTGTTCCTGTGACTCTAGAATCTGGTCAGCATGGCGTCTCACGATGCTCTCTCCAATGTCCACTGTGTACATTAGTGGTCCCTGCTGTGTGCATATCGTTCCTGGCTGCCATTTTTCTGTTCGGTAGTCGCGGGCCAAGACTGGTTGCCCTATCTTGAAGCTCCTGGTTGGCTTCTCATTTATGTGCTGGAATTGCTTATCCTCAACATCTCGTCTTATGTTTGGTTTGAGCAAATCCAGGCGACATCTTAGCCTTCGGTTGAAGAACATTATGGCTGGAGTTTGGTTGGTGACTGCATGTGTCGCATTCCGGTAAGCAAACAAGAAATTATCCACCTTGTGTTGTAGTGGTATGTCGTCATTATGCATTGCCTTTATTGCCTTTTTAAAGGTCTGAACAAACCTCTCAGCCAATTCATTTGTGGCTGGATGATATGGGGCAGATGTGTAATGTTTCACCCCATTATTCCTCAGAAACCTCCAGAAATCCTCGGACACAAACTGTGGCCCATTGTCGGAGTAAATCTGTTCTGGCAAGCCATTCCTGGCAAAGATGGTCCGTAGGACTGCAATAGTTTTCTCCGTGGTGGTGGAGGACATTTTGATGACCTCTGGCCATTTTGAATGGGCGTCCACAGCGATTAGGAACATTGGCCTAGAAATTGGGTTGGGGCGCCAAAGTGGCGCAAAAGTCGCCTGAGCGCAGGATTTAGCGCAGCGATCGGTGTGATACCGATCACCAGATATTCAGTTTCAGTGCCCCTCGAGGGAGACGGGGCGAGGCTCGAGGCGCTTCGCGTCCCTCTTAGGGCACTGAAACTGATTATCGCAGCGCAACGTGCCGCAGCGCCACACGCTGCGGCACGGCACGCTGCGGTACTGCAGGCCTTCCTCCCACTGTTAAGGGGGAGGTGCCTGCAACAGCACGATCCCTGCTCGCGAGTGCCGGCAAATGAGCCCGGCACCAAGGAGAAGTGCCGGGCTCTCGGGAAACAGCCAGCAATGCCGCGGGGGGGTGGTTAGGAGGCCGGGGACGGAGGTGCTGGCAGGCGGCTGCCGAAAAAGCGGTCGCCCCGCACCTTCACCTAACTTGCGCCGCTGCCGGCACAGTAAGGCCCCGTGAACCGGGCGCGGGTAGCGAGCGGCGCAACTGCGCCGTTCGCTACCAAATATCGCGAACGGGGCACGAATGGGGTGCTGCGCACACCGATGACGTCATCGGTGGCGGCGCAGCGCAAAAGCCTAACGCCACCATTAGCGCCCCTACTGAATATCGCCGGAGACGCAGCCAGTGGCGCTACAGCCACTGACTGCCTCTTTAGGCGCTAACAGGTGGCGCTACTCACCCAATTTCTCCCCCATTGAGTCCATAAATGGACCAGCAAAATCAATGTGTACCCGTTGCCATGGAGATGAGGGCCACTCCCATGGGTGTAGCGGGGCCTGTGGTGGAGCGTTTTGGACCTTCTGGCATCCTGTGCATCTCTTGGTCATATCCTCGATTTCTTTATCGATTCCCGGCCACCACACAAACGCCCTGGCTAGGCTTTTCATTTTTACCCCTCCCAGATGACCCTCATGAAGCTCATTGAGCACTCTATCTCTCAACTTGGGTGGAATTACCACTCGGGATCCACACATCATGGTCCCCCGGCACACTGACAGCTGTTCTCTCCTTGGCGAGAATGCTGGCAACAGTGAGTCGCCATGTGCTGGCCATCCCTTCACCGTCAAATCATAGACCCGAGAGAGTGTCGGGTCATTTCGGGTTTCCTTTTCTATACTTGAGTTTGTAACAGGTAGACATTCGGCTATGGTCGCATGGAATATCTCAACAGGGTCCACTGCAGGTGCTTCCTCTACCGTAGGCAACGGTAGGCGCGACAGCCCATCAGCGTTTCCATGCTGTTTCGTACCCTTGTACTCTATGTCGTACTGATGTGCCCCTAGAAAAAGTGACCATCTTTGCAGCCGTTGCGCCGTCATCACCGGAACGCCCTTCTTTGGGTTAAAAATGGAGACCAGGGGCTGATGATCAGTCAGTAGGGTGAATTTCTGCCCGTGCAGATAGTGATTGAACTTCTTCACCCCCCACACCAGGCTGAGGACGGGGCTGGGCTGTGCAGCCTCCTACAGCTGAATATCCCATTTGAACTTGCAGTCGGAACTCACAGGTAAAGGTTAGCCATGTGGATACGGTACAGGGAGGGCAAGAATAGAACCCTTATCCAACACAAGTCAGCATTCAAGGGGGAGGGGAGAAAGGGAAAGTATTCTCCACTCCATTTAATCAACTCTTCCCCCGACCGACCTCTCTCTTTAATACCCAGTTCCCCTCTCTTTCCACCTTTCTCTCTCTGTTTAATACCTAGTTCCCCTCTTTCCCCTTTCTCTCTCTGTTTAATACCTAGTTCCCCTCTTTCCCCTTTCTCTCTCTCTCTCTATCTCTCACTCTCTGTTTAATACCTGGTTCCCCTCTTTCCCCTTTCTCTCTCTCTCTCTCTCTGTTTAATACCTGGTTCCCCTCTTTCCCCTTTCTCTCCATTTAAAATGGGGAGGTTGTTCTTGATTTTGTTTTGTTTGTCTGTTTCTTTTCGAATGCAGGCTGCCATTCTGGAGGTTGCAGAGAGCTACCGACATCGCCCTGAAGCTCGAGCACAACCTGAAGTCATTGTCCAGTAAACTGAAGCAGCAGGGACTGGGAGAGGGAGTGATGGATCTCAGCGAGCAATCCACACAGCTGCTATCCGGCGAGGTACAAGCGTCATCAATCAGAACCCACTCTCGGGGAACCTCCTCCCCGCCTCTCCCCAACACACTGGGCTGGAAATTGCACTGCAGTGGCAGCGCAAAAACAGGCTCTGGCGAATCAGCAGCCCCTTTAACACCCCACCTGTGAAATTTCAGCCCCAATGCATCCTGTGGGGGGCGAGGTTCTGCGATCATCACCTGCCCACTGGTCCATCACCCAAGTGCCCACTAGTACGGAGCAGGGCGTGAACATAAAATCCCCCATTAGTCAGTTTCTACATCACATCAGGGCAGTGTCCTAGGCCCAAACATCTTCAGCTGCTTCATCAATGACCTTCCCTCCAACATAAGGTCAGAAATGGGGACGTTCGCTGATGACTGCACAATGTTCAGCACCATTCACAACTCCTCAGATAATGAAGCAGTCCATGCCAGCATGCAACAAGACCTGACAACATTCAGGCTTGGGCTAACAAGTGGCAAGTAACATTTGCACCACAGAAGTGCTAGGCAATGACTATCTCCAACAAGCGAGAGTCTAACCACCGCCCCTTGACATTCAACGGCATTACCATCGCCGAATCCCCCACCCTCAACATTCTGAGGGTCACCATTGACCAGAAACTTAACTGGACCAGCCACATAAATACTGTGGCAACAAGAGCAGGTCAGAGGCTAGGTATTCTGCGGCGAGTGTCTCACCCCCTGACTCCCCAAAGCCTTTACACCATCTACAAGGCATAAGTAAGGAGTGTGATGGAACACTCTCCACTTGCCTGGATGAGTGCAGCTCCAACAACACTCAAGAAGCTCAACACTATCCAGGACAAAGCAGCCCGCTTGATTGGCACCCCATCCACCACCTTAAACATTCACTCCCTCCACCACCGGCGCACCGTGGCTGCAGTGTGGACCATCTACAAGATGCACTGCAGCAACTCGCCAAGGCTTCTTCAGCAGCACCTCCCAAACCCGCGACCTCTTTCACTAGGAAGGACAAGGGCAGCAGGCGCATGGGGAACACCACCACCTCCAAGTTCCCCTCCAATTCACACATCATCCTGACTTAGAAGTATATCGCTGATCCTTCATCATCGCTGGGTCAAAATCCTGGAACTCCCTCCCTAACAGCACTGTGGGAGTACCTTCACCACACGGACTGCAGCGGTTCAAGAAGGCAGCTCGCCACCACCTTCTCAAGGGCAATTAGGGATGAGCAATAAATGCTGGCATTGCCAGCGACGCCCACATCCCATAAACGATTTTAAAACACGTTCCTACAAAGCTGTGCCCACAGCTTACCCTTCATTCAGGGTCTCTGTTCCGATTGGCGCCCTATGGGTCTTCAGAATAACCAGGGTGTTATATTCAAATTCACAGCAAGCTCTTGTTGAAGCTGCACACACAGCTGTTCTCTATCTGCCTGCCCTCGCCCCGGGGCTTGGTGCACTGACTGCTGATGGGTGGCTGCATCGTATCATGCGGCTTGTCCATGAGTAGCTGACCCATACATCCTCAGTCTGTACTGACCCACACAGACCAGGCAAGGCCCAGGCTCCGTCCCCAGTCTGTACTGACCCACACAGACCAGGCAAGGCCCAGGCTCCATCCTCAGTCTGTGCTGACCCACACAGACCAGGCAAGGCCCAGGCTCCGTCCCCAGTCTAGGCCCAGGCTCCATTCTCAGTCTGTACTGACCCACACAGACCAGGCAAGGTCCAGGCTCCGTCCCCAGTCTAGGCCCAGGCTCCATTCTCAGTCTGTGCTGACCCACACAGACCAGGCAAGGCCCAGACTCCATCCCCAGTCTGTAATGACCCACACAGACCAGGCAATGCCCAGGCTCCGTCCCCAGTCTAGGCCCAGGCTCCATCGACAGTCTGTGCTGACCCACACCGACCAGGCAAGGCCCAGGCTCCATCCCCAGTCTGTACTGACCCACACAGACCAGGCAAGGCCCAGGCTCCGTCCCCAGTCTAGGCCCAGGCTCCATCCTCAGTCTGTGCTGACCCACACAGACCAGGCAAGGCCCAGGCTCCATCCCCAGTCTGTACTGACCCACACAGACCAGGCAAGGCCCAGGCTCCGTCCCCAGTCTAGGCCCAGGCTCCATCCTCAGTCTGTGCTGACCCACACAGACCAGGCAAGGCCCAGACTCCATCCCCAGTCTGTACTGACCCACACAGACCAGGCAAGGCCCAGGCTCCGTCCCCAGTCTAGGCCCAGGCTCCATCCTCAGTCTGTGCTGACCCACACAGACCAGGCAAGGCCCAGGCTCCATCCCCAGTCTGTACTGACCCACACAGACCAGGCGAGGCCCAGGCTCCATCCCCAGTCTGTGCTGACCCCTACAAACCAGGCAAGGGCCAGGCTCCATCCCCAGTCTGTACTGACCCACACAGACCAGGCAAGGCCCAGGCTCCGTCCCCAGTCTGTGCTGACCCACACAGACCAGGCAAGGCCCAGGCTCTGTCCCCAGTCTGTACTGACCCACACAGACCAGGCAAGGCCCAGGCTCCGTCCCCAGTCTGTACTGACCCACACAGACCAGGCAAGGCCCAGGCTCCGTCCCCAGTCTGTGCTGACCCACACAGACCAGGCAAGGCCCAGGCTCCGTCCCCAGTCTGTACTGAACCACACAGACCAGGCAAGGCCCAGGCTCCGTCCCCAGTCTGTACTGACCCAAACAGACCAAGCAAGGCCCAGGCTCCATCCCCAGTCTGTACTGACCCACACAGACCAGGCAAGGCCCAGACTCCATCCCCAGCCTATACTGACCCACACAGACCAGGCAAGGCCCAGGCTCCATCCCCAGTCTGTGCTGGCCCACACAGAACAGGCAAGGCCCAGACGCCATCCCCAGTCTGTGCTGGCCCACACAGACCAGGCAAGGCCCAGGCTCCATCCCCAGTCTATACTGACGCACAGAGACCAGGCAAGGCCCAGGCTCCATCCCCATTCTGTACTGACCCACACAGACCATGCAAGGACCAGGCTCCGTCCCCAGTCTGTACTGACCCACACAGACCAGGCAAGGCCCAGGCTCCGTCTCCAGTCTGTGCTGACCCACACAGACCAGGCAAGGCCCAGGCGCCGTCCCCAGTTTATACTGACCCCCAGAGACCAGGCAAGGCCCAGGCTCCATCCCCAGTCTGTGCTGGCCCACACAGACCAGGCAAGGCCCAGGCTCCGTCCCCAGTCTGTGCTGACCCACACAGAACAGGCAAGGCCCAGGCTCCGTCCCAAGTCTATACTGACCCACACAGACCAGGCAAGGCCCAGGCTCCATCCCCAGTCTGTACTGACCCACACAGACCAGGCAAGGGCCAGGCTCCGTCCCCAGTCTATACTGACCCACACAGACCAGGCAAGGCCCAGGGTCCATCCCCAGTCTGTACTGACCCACACAGACCAGGCAAGGGCCAGACTCCATCCCCAGTCTGTGCTGACCCACACAGACCAGGCAAGTCCCAGGCTCCATCCCCAGTCTGTACTGACCCACACAGACCAGGCAAGGCCCAGGCTCCATCCCGAGTCTGTATTGACCCACACAGACAAGGCAAGGTCCAGACTCCATCCCCAGTCTATACTGACCCACACAGACCAGGCAAGGCCCAGGCTCCATCCCCAGTCTGTGCTGGCCCACACAGACCAGGCAAGGCCCAGACTCCATCCCCAGTCTGTGCTGGCCCACAGAGACCAGGCAAGGCCCAGGCTCCATCCCCAGTCTATGCTGACCCACACAGACCAGACAAGGCCCAGGCTCCATCCCCATTCTGTACTGACACACGCAAACCATGCAAGGACCAGGCTCCGTCCCCAGTCTGTACTGACCCACACAGACCAGGCAAGGCCCAGGCTCCGTCCCCAGTCTGTGCTGACCCACACAGACCAGGCAAGGGCCAGGCTCCGTCCCCAGTCTATACTGACCCCCACAGACCAGGCAAGGCCCAGGCTCCATCCCCAGTCTGTGCTGACCCACACAGACCAGGCAAGGCCCAGGCTCCGTCCCAAGTCTATACTGACCCACAAAGACCAGGCAAGGCCCAGGTTCCATTCTCAGTTTGTGCTGACCCACACAGACCAGGCAAGGCCCAGACTCCATCCCCAGTCTGTACTGACCCACACAGACCAGGCAAGGCCCAGGCTCCGTCCCCAGTCTAGGCCCAGGCTCCATCCACAGTCTGTGCTGACCCACACAGACCAGGCAAGGCCCAGGCTCCATCCCCAGTCTGTACTGACCCACACAGACCAGGCAAGGCCCAGGCTCCGTCCCCAGTCTAGGCCCAGGCTCCATCCTCAGTCTGTGCTGACCCACACAGACCAGGCAAGGCCCAGGCTCCATCCCCAGTCTGTACTGACCCACACAGACCAGGCAAGGCCCAGGCTCCTTCCCCAGTCTGTACTGACCCACACAGACCAGGCAAGGCCCAGACGCCATCCCCAGTCTGTGCTGGCCCACACAGACCAGGCAAGGCCCAGGCTCCATCCCCAGTCTATACTGACCCACACAGACCAGGCAAGGCCCAGGCTCCATCCCCATTCTGTACTGACCCACACAGACCAGGC
This sequence comes from Somniosus microcephalus, assembly GCF_052327205.1. Lineage (NCBI taxonomy): Eukaryota > Metazoa > Chordata > Chondrichthyes > Squaliformes > Somniosidae > Somniosus > Somniosus microcephalus. The sequence goes on along the minus strand of NC_141001.1, from coordinate 8,321,272 downwards.
AAGGCCCAGGCTCCATCCCCAGTCTATACTGACCCACACAGACCAGACAAGGCCCAGGCTCCATCCCCATTCTGTACTGACCCACACAGACCATGCAAGGACCAGGCTCCGTCCCCAGTCTGTACTGACCCACACAGACCAGGCAAGGCCCAGGCTCCGTCCCCAGTCTGTGCTGACCCACACAGACCAGGCAAGGGCCAGGCTCCGTCCCCAGTCTATACTGACCCCCACAGACCAGGCAAGGCCCAGGCTCCATCCACAGTCTGTGCTGGCCCACACAGACCAGGCAAGGCACAGGCTCCGTCCCCAGTCAGTGCTGACCCACACAGAACAGGCAAGGCCCAGGCTCCGTCCCAAGTCTATACTGACCCACAAAGACCAGGCAAGGCCCAGACTCCATCCCCATTCTGTACTGACCCACACAGACCAGGCAAGGCCCAGGCTCCGTCCCCAGTCTGTACTGACCCACACAGAACAGGCAAGGCCCAGACTCCATCCCCAGTCTATACTGACCCACAAAGACCAGGCAAGGCCCAGGCTCCGTCCCCAGTCTGTACTGACCCACACAGACCAGGCAAGGCCCAGGCTCCGTCCCCAGTCTGTGCTGACCCCTACAGACCAGGCAAGGGCCAGACTCCATCCTCAGTCTGTACTGACCCACACAGACCATGCAAGGCCCTGGCTCCGTCCCCAGTCTGTACTGACCCACACAGACCAGGCAAGGGCCAGGCTCCATCCCCAGTCTGTGCTGACCCACACAGACCAGGCAAGGGCCAGGCTCCATCCCCAGTCTGTACTGACCCACACAGACCAGGCAAGGCCCAGGCTCCGTCCCCAGTCTGTACTGACCCACACAGACCAGGCAAGGCCCAGGCTCCGTCCCCAGTCTGTACTGACCCACACAGACCAGGCAAGGCCCAGGCTCCGTCCCCAGTCTGTGCTGACCCCTACAGACCAGGCAAGGGACACCCTCCATCCTCAGTCTGTACTGACCCACACAGACCATGCAAGGCCCAGGCTCCGTCCCCAGTCTATACTGACCCACACAGACCAGGCAAGGCCCAGGCTCCATCCCCAGTCTGTACTGACCCACACAGACCAGGCAAGGGCCAGGCTCCTTCCCCAGTCTGTGCTGACCCACACAGACCAGGCAAGGCCCAGGCTCCATCCCCAGTCTGCACTGACCCACACAGACCAGGCAAGGCCCAGGCTCCATCCCCAGTCTGTACTGACCCACACAGACCAGGCAAGGCCCAGGCTCCATCCCCAGTCTGTACTGATCCACACAGACCAGGCAAGGGCCAGGCTCCTTCCCCAGTCTGTACTGACCCACACAGACCAGGCAAGGCCCAGGCTCCGTCCCCAGCCTGTACTGACCCACACAGACCAGGCAAGGCCCAGGCTCCATCCCCAGTCTGTACTGACCCACACAGACCAGGCAAGGGCCAGACTCCATCCCCAGTCTGTACTGACCCACACAGACCAGGCAAGGCCCAGGCTCCGTCCCCAGTCTGTATTGACCCACACAGACCAGGCAAGGCCCAGGCTCCGTCCCCAGTCTGTACTGACCCACACAGACCAGGCAAGGCCCAGGCTCCGTCCCCAGTCTGTACTGACCCACACAGACCAGGCAAGGCCTAGGCTCCGTCCCCAGTCTGTGCTGACCCACACAGACCAGGCAAGGGCCAGACTCCATCGCCAGTCTGTACTGACCCACACAGACCAGTCAAGGCCCAGGCTCTGTCCCCAGTCTAGGCCCAGGCTCCATCCTCAGTCTGTACTGACCCACACAGACCAGGCAAGGCCCAGGCTCTGTCCCCAGTCTGTACTGACCCACACAGACCAGGCAAGGCCCAGGCTCCGTCCCCAGTCTATACTGACCCACACAGACCAGGCAGGGCCCAGGCTCCATCCCCAGTCTGTGCTGACCCCTACAGACCAGGCAAGGGCCAGACTCCATCCCCAGTCTGTGCTGACCCACACAGACCAGGCAAGTCCCAGGCTCCATCCCCAGTCTGTACTGACCCACACAGACCAGGCAAGGCCCAGGCTCCATCACCATTCTGTACTGACCCACACAGACCAGGCAAGGCCCAGGCTGCATCCCCAGTCTGTACTGACCCACACAGACTAGGCAAGGCCCAGGATCCATCCCCAGTCTATACTGGCCCACACAGACTAGGCAAGGCCCAGGCTCCGTCCCCAGTCTATACTGACCCACACAGATCAGGCAAGGCCCAAACTCCATCCCCAGTCTGTACTGACCCACACAGACCAGGCAAGGCCCAGGCTCCATCCCCAGTCTGTACTGACCCACACAGACCAGGCAAGGCCCAGGCACCATCCCCAGTCTGTGCTGACCCCTACAGACCAGGCAAGGGCCAGACTCCATCCTCAGTCTGTACTGACCCACACAGACCAGGCAAGGCCCAGGCTCCGTCCCCAATCTATACTGACCAACACAGACCAGGCAAGGCCCAGGCTCCATCCCCAGTCTGTACTGACCCACACAGACCAGGCAAGGGCCAGGCTCCATCCCCAGTCTGTGCTGACCCACACAGACCAGGCAAGGCCCAGCCTCCATCCCCAGTCTGTACTGACCCACACAGACCAGGCAAGGGCCAGACTCCATCCCCAGTCTGTGCTGACCCACACAGACCAGGCAAGTCCCAGGCTCCATTCCCAGTCTGTACTGACCCACACAGACCAGGCAAGGCCCAGGCTCCGTCCCCAGTCTGTACTGACCCACACAGACCAGGCAAGGCCCAGGCTCCATCCCCAGTCTGTACTGACCCACACAGACCAGGCAAGGGCCAGACTCCATCCCCAGTCTGTACTGACCCACACAGACCAGGCAAGGCCCAGGCTCCGTCCCCAGTCTGTACTGACCCACACAGACCAGGCAAGGCCCAGGCTCCGTCCCCAGTCTGTGCTGACCCACACAGACCAGGCAAGGCCCAGGCTCCGTCCCCAGTCTGTACTGACCCACACAGACCAGGCAAGGCCCAGGCTCCGTCCCCAGTCTGTACTGACCCACACAGACCAGGCAAGGCCCAGGCTCCATCCCCAGTCTAGGCCCAGGCTCCATCCCCAGTCTGTGCTGACCCACACAGACCAGGCAAGGGCCAGGCTCCGTCCCCAGTCTGTACTGACCCACACAGACCAGGCAAGGCCCAGGCTCCATCCCCAGTCTAGGCTCAGGCTCCATCCCCAGTTTGTGCTGACCCACACAGACCAGGCAAGGCCCAGGCTCTGTCCCCAGTCTGTACTGACCCACACAGACCAGGCAAGGCCCAGGCTCCGTCCCCAGTCTAGGCCCAGGCTCCGTCCCCAGTCTGTACTGACCCACACAGACCACGCAAGGCCCACGCTCCGTCCCCAGTCTGTACTGACCCACACAGACCAGGCAAGGCCCAGGCTCCATTTCCAGTTTAGGCCCAGGCTCCATCCCCAGTCTGTGCTGACCCACACAGACCAGGCAAGGCCCAGGCTCCATCCCCAGTCTAGGCTCAGCCTCCATCCCGAGTTTGTGCTGACCCACACAGACCAGGCAAGGCCCATTCTCTGTCCCCAGTCTGTACTGACCCACACAGACCAGGCAAGGCCCAGGCTCCATCCCCAGTCTGTACTGACCCACACAGACCAAGCAAGGCCCAGGCTCCATCCCCAGTCTGTATTGACCCACACAGACGAGGCAAGGCCCAGGCTCCGTCCCCAGTCTGTACTGACCCACACAGACCAGGCAAGGCCCAGGCTCCATCCCCAGTCTGTACTGACCCACGCAGACCAGGCAAGGCCCAGGCTCCACCCCCAGTCTAGGCCCAGGCTCCGTCCCCAGTCTGTACTGACCCACACAGACCAGGCAAGGCCCAGGCTCCGTCCCCAGTCTGTACTGACCCACACAGACCAGGCAAGGCCCAGGCTGCATCCCCAGTCTAGGCCCAGGCTCCGTCCCCTGTCTGTACTGACCCACACAGACCAGGCAAGGCCCAGGCTCCATCCCCAGTCTGTACTGACCCACACAGACCAGTCAAGGCCCAGGCTCCATCCCCAGTCTAGGCCCAGGCTCCGTCCCCAGTCTGTACTGACCCACACAGACCAGGCAAGGCCCAGGCTCCATCCCCAGTCTGTACTGACCCACACAGACCAGGCAAGTCCCAGGCTCCATCCCCAGTCTATACTGGCCCACACAGACCAGGCAAGGCCCAGGCTCCGTCCCCAGTCTAGGCCCAGGCTCCGTCCCCAGTCTAGGCCCAGGCTCCATCCTCAATCTGTACTGACCCACACAGACCAGTCTAGGCCCAGGCTCCATCCCCATTCTAGGCCCAGGCTCCATCCTCACTCTGTACTGACCCACACAGACCAGGCAAGGCCCAGGCTCCATCCCCAGTCTAGGCCCAGACTCCGTCCCCAGTCTGTACTGACCCACACAGACCAGGCAAGGCCCAGGCTCCGTCCCCAGTCTGTACTGACCCACACAGACCAGGCAAGGCCCAGGCTCTGTCCGCAGTCTAGGCCCAGGCTCCGTCCCCAGCCTATGCTGACCCACACAGACCAGGCAAGGCCCAGGCTCCATCTCCAGTCTATGCTGACCCACACAGACCACGCCAGGCCCAGGCTCCATCCCCAGTCTGTACTGAGCCACACAGACCAGGCAAGACCCAGGCTCCATCCCCTGTCTAGGCCCAGGCTCCATCCCCAGTCTGTGCTGACCCACACAGACCAGGCAAGGCCCAGGCTCCGTCCCCAGTCTGTGCTGAACCACACAGACCAGGCAAGGCCCAGGCTCCGTCCCCAATCTGTGCTGACCCACACAGACCAGTCTAGGCCCAGGCTCCGTCCCCAGTCTAGGCCCAGGCTCCGTCCCCAGTCTGTGCTGACCCACACAGACCAGTCTAGGCCCAGGCTCCGTCCCCAGTCTAGGCCCAGGCTCCGTCCCCAGTCTGTGCTGACCCACACAGACCAGACAAGGCCCAGGCTCCGTCCCCAGTCTGTGCTGACCCACACAGACCAGGCAAGGCCCAGGCTCTGTCCCCAGTCTGTGCTGACCCACACAGACCAGTCTAGGCCCAGGCTCCATCCCCAGTCTAGGCCCAGGCTCCGTCCCCAGTCTAGGCCCAGGCTCCGTCCCCAGTCTAGGCCCAGGCTCCGTCCCCAGTCTAGGCCCAGGCTCCGTCCCCAGTCTGTGCTAATTCACATACACTGGAGAGTAAAGACCCAGCTAATAGTTCACAAGGGATTAGTTCTGTCAATGGGAACTGCAGTGTAGCCAGGAACTCTTATAAGCGCGTAGTGATAGAATCCGAAACGGTAAGGTGTTCATGACAGAGCAGTGAGAGGCTTCGACTCTGCCGCAGGCCCAGGCCTCGCTCGGAGGCTGCCGTCCTTGGACTCTCTGACCTTCAAGCTGTCAGGAGAAATAACTGACTCTCCTCAGCCGTCCAGTGGTGAGAACCGATGGGGATGGGGGTGTGGGGGGGACAGGGGGAGAGAAACATGATTCTAGGATGGTCAGACATTGCTGACGAGCTGGGCGTTAGTGACAGGCCTGTTGTCTCATGTAATATCAGTGGCTGCCAGCAAGCAACTCAGAGTCTCAGGGCTCACGGGGCAGCCTGGCCCGAAATCAACAGACGGTCAACGAGAAGTCCTTTAGTTTAAATGCAGGCTCTCCCAACATGCTGAGGGCACTGACTTTCACACATGGGGCTGGTCCGTCCACATGGAGTCCTGGTCTTGTCTGTGGAGCCGAGTTTATAAGTGGCTGTTCGGACCCAGGAGCCCTCCAGCCACAGCCAGCTGTGCACTGACACACAGGCCTGGGCTGTTCACAAGGCTGGCCCTCTGCCCAAGTTCATTCCTGGTAACATTTCGAGTGGCTTGGGAATGCTTGGCATGCTGACTGCTGACTTAGCCATGTGGTAGATTCCCTGAATGTTTAAAGACACTGCCCGGCTCCCCCCCCCCCCGCCCACCCCAACTCCCCACCTTCCAGACTCGCCCCTCCCCCACCTTCCAGACTCGCCCCTCCCCCACCTTCCAGACTCGCCCCTCCCCCACCTTCCAGACACTCCCCTCCCCACCTTCCAGACTCGCCCCTCCCCCATCTTCCAGACACTCCCCTCCCCACCTTCCAGACACTCCCCTCCCCACCTTCCAGACTCGCCCCTCCCCCACCTTCCAGACTCGCCCCTCCCCCACCTTCCAGACACTCCCCTCCCCACCTTCCAGACACTCCACTCCCCACCTTCCAGACTCGCCCCCCCCACCTTCCAGACTCGCCCCTCCCCCACCTTCCAGACTCGCCCCTCCCCCACCTTCCAGACTTGCCCCTCCCCCACCTTCCAGACTCGCCCCTCCCCCACCTTCCAGACTCGCCCCTCCCCCACCTTCCAGACACTCCCCTCCCCCACCTTCCAGACACTCCCCTCCCCCACCTTCCAGACACTCCCCTCCCCCACCTTCCAGACACTCCCCTCCCCCACCTTCCAGACACTCCCCTCCCCCACCTTCCAGACACTCCCCTCCCCCACCTTCCAGACACTCCCCTCCCCCACCTTCCAGACACTCCCCTCCCCCACCTTCCAGACACTCCCCTCCCCCACCTTCCAGACTCGCCCCTCCCCCACCTTCCAGACTTGCCCCTCCCCCACCTTCCAGACTCGCCCCTCCCCCACCTTCCAGACACTCCCCTCCCCCACCTTCCAGACACTCCCCTCCCCCACCTTCCAGACACTCCCCTCCCCCACCTTCCAGACACTCCCCTCCCCCACCTTCCAGACACTCCCCTCCCCCACTTTCCAGACACTCCCCTCCCCCACCTTCCAGACACTCCCCTCCCCCACCTTCCAGACTCGCCCCTCCCCACCTTCCAGACTCGCCCCTCCCCCACCTTCCAGACACTCCCCTCCCCCACCTTCCAGACACTCCCCTCCCCCACCTTCCAGACACTCCCCTCCCCCACCTTCCAGACACTCCCCTCCCCCACTTTCCAGACACTCCCCTCCCCCACCTTCCAGACACTCCCCTCCCCCACCTTCCAGACACTCCCCTCCCCCACCTTCCAGACACTCCCCTCCCCCACCTTCCAGACTCGCCCCTCCCCGACCTTCCAGGACTGGGCAGGGCAGAGCAACCACAGCAGTGGCCTGAGATCTCATTTCTATGGACGTCTGTTCTTTTGTTGTGGAACGTGGTTCCCGTTACTCTGTCAGCACGGCTTCAGAGAATCGAAGAGACCCGCAGGTTCCTGGCTTGAGGGGTAACTCGCCATTTTGGATATCCCTTTCTTCTCCAGAGCCCCTTGGCCTCATTTCCAGCCAGGGACGGCTGGGCTTCACAGCATTCTGAGTGTGTGTGTGTTTCGGAGTTCGGTCCCAACACTCCAGATTGGCTTTGAGGCCACTGTCCTTTGAAATGAGCAGAGCTTGTCAAAGATGCACGTGGAACTGAGTGGGGGATGGTTGTGGTCGGGGGGGGGGGCCGCGGAGGTGGATACAGAACCAAAACGAGGAGGGTCCGATCCCCAACTCCTGGGAGCAGGTTGGCTGTCCACCCCATGTCCCGCCTCCGTTAAACCCAGAAGTGGGCAGGTTGGAGGCGGGTTGGGGTCGGGTTCGAGATCTCGCCCAACCCCAACAAACCCGTTTTGGGGGTTTAAGATTCAACCGTGTATTTCCCCCTCGGTTTCTCCCCCGCACTTTGAAGGTGTGGACTCTGACAGGAGTCGAGCTCCAAACCCGCGACATCGGCCCATAAACCAGGCTCACACTCCCAGTGCAGTACAGAGGGAGCACTGCACTGTCGGAGGGGCAGTACAGAGGGAGCACGGCACTGTCAGAGGGGCAGTACTGAGGGAGCGCCGCACTGTCGGAGGGGCAGTGCTGAGGGATCACTGCACTCTCAGAGGGGCAGTACTGAGGGAGCGATGAACTGTCAAAGGGGCAGTACAGAGGGAGCACGGCACTCTCGGAGGGGCAGTACTGAGGGAGCGCTGCACTGTCAAAGCGCCAGTACAGCAGGAAGCGATGATCTGTCAGAGGGACAGTACAGAGGGAGCACGGCACTGTCGGAGGGGCAGTATTGAGGGAGTGCTGCACTGTCAGAGGGGCAGCACCGAGGTAGCGCTGCACTGTCGGAGGGGCAGTACGGAGGGAGTGCTGCACTGTCGGAGGGGCAGTACAGAAGGAGCACGGCACTGTTGGAGTGGTAGTACTTTGGTAGTGCTGCACTGTCAGAGGGGCAGTACTGAGGGAGCGAAGCACTTTCAGAGGGGCAGTACTGAGGGAGTGCTGCACTGCCGTAGGGGCAGGACCGAGGGAGTGCTGCACTGTCGGAGGGGCAGTACAGAGGGAGGACGGCACTGTTGGAGGAGCAGTACCGAGGGAGTGCTGCACTGTCGGAGGGTCAGCACTGAGGTAGCGCTGCACTGTCGGAGGGGCAGTACTGAGGGAGTGCTGAACTGTTGGAGGGGCAGTACAGAGGGAGCACGGCACTGTCAGAGGGGCAGTACTGAGGGAGTGCTGCACTGTCGGAGGGGCAGTACTGAGGGAATGCGGCACTGTCAGGGGGCAGTACAGAGGGAGCACGGCACTGTCAGGGGGCAGTACAGAGGGAGCACGGCACTGTCAGAGGGGCAGTACTGAGGGAGCGCAGCACTTTCAGAGGGGCAGTACTGAGGGAGCACTGCACTGTCGTAGGGGCAGTACCGAGGGAGTGCTGCACTGTCGGAGGGGCAGAACAGAGGGAGGACGGCACTGTCGGAGGAGCAGTACCGATGGAGTGCTGCACTGTTGGAGGGGCAGTACTGAGGGTGCGCCGCACTGTCGGAGGGGCAGTACTGAGGGAGCGCTGCACTGTCGGAGAGGCAGTACTGAGTGAGCGCTGCACTGTCAGAGGGGCAGTACTGAGGGAGCGCTGCACTGTCACAGTTGCAGGACTGAGGGAGCACTGCATTGTCAGAGGGGCAGTACTGAGGGAGCACTGCACTGCCGTAGGGGCAGGACCGAGGGAGTGCTGCAATGTCGGAGGGGCAGCACTGAGGTAGCGCTGCACTGTCGGAGGGGCAGTACTGAGGACGCGCTGCACTGTCAGAGGGGCAGTGCTGAGGGAGTGCTGCACTGTCGGAGGGGCAGTACGGAGGGAGCGCTGCACTTTCAGAGGGGCAGTACTGAGGGAGCACTGCACTGCCGTAGGGGCAGGACCGAGGGAGTGCTGCAGTGTCGGAGGGGCAGCACTGAGGTAGCGCTGCACTGTCGGAGGGGCAGTACTGAGGACGCGCTGCACTGTCAGAGGGGCAGTACTGAGGGAGTGCTGCACTGTCGGAGGGGCAGTACGGAGGGAGCGCTACACTGTCAGAGGGGCAGTATTGAAAGAGCACAGCACTGTCGGAGGGGCAGTACCGAGGGAGTGCTGCACTTTCGGAGGGGCAGCACCGAGGTAGCGCTGCACTGTCGGAGGGGCAGTACGGAGGGAGTGCTGCACTGTCGGAGGGGCAGTACAGAAGGAGCACGGCACTGTTGGAGTGGCAGTACTTTGGTAGTGCTGCACTGTCGGAGGGGCAGTACTGAGGGAATGCGGCACTGTCAGGGGGCAGTACAGAGGGAGCACGGCACTGTCAGGGGGCAGTACAGAGGGAGCACGGCACTGTCAGAGGGGCAGTACTGAGGGAGCGCTGCACTTTCAGGGGGGCAGTACTGAGGGAGCACTGCACTGTCGTAGGGGCAGTACCGAGGGAGTGCTGCACTGTCGGAGGGGCAGAACAGAGGGAGGACGGCACTGTCGGAGGAGCAGTACCGATGGAGTGCTGCACTGTTGGAGGGGCAGTACTGAGGGTGCGCCGCACTGTCGGAGGGGCAGTACTGAGGGAGCGCTGCACTGTCGGAGAGGCAGTACTGAGGGAGCGCTGCACTGTCAGAGGGGCAGTACTGAGGGAGCGCTGCACTGTCACAGTTGCAGTACTGAGGGAGCACTGCATTGTCAGAGGGGCAGTACTGAGGGAGCACTGCACTGCCGTAGGGGCAGGACCGAGGGAGTGCTGCAGTGTCGGAGGGGCAGCACTGAGGTAGCGCTGCACTGTCGGAGGGGCAGTACTGAGGACGCGCTGCACTGTCAGAGGGGCAGTACTGAGGGAGTGCTGCACTGTCGGAGGGGCAGTACGGAGGAAGCGCTGCACTTTCAGAGGGGCAGTACTGAGGGAGCACTGCACTGCCGTAGGGGCAGCACCGAGGGAGTGCTGCACTGTCGGAGGGGCAGCACTGAGGTAGCGCTGCACTGTCGGAGGGGCAGTACTGAGGACGCGCTGCACTGTCAGAGGGGCAGTACTGAGGGAGTGCTGCACTGTCGGAGGGGCAGTACGGAGGGAGCGCTACACTGTCAGAGGGGCAGTATTGAAAGAGCACGGCACTGTCGGAGGGGCAGTACCGAGGGAGTGCTGCACTTTCGGAGGGGCAGCACCGAGGTAGCGCTGCACTGTCGGAGGGGCAGTACGGAGGGAGTGCTGCACTGTCGGAGGGGCAGTACAGAAGGAGCACGGCACTGTTGGAGTGGCAGTACTTTGGTAGTGCTGCACTGTCAGAGGGGCAGTACTGAGGGAGCGAAGCACTTTCAGAGGGGCAGTACTGAGGGAGTGCTGCACTGCCGTAGGGGCAGGACCGAGGGAGTGCTGCACTGTCGGAGGGGCAGTACAGAGGGAGGACGGCACTGTTGGAGGAGCAGTACCGAGGGAGTGCTGCACTGTCGGAGGGTCAGCACTGAGGTAGTGCTGCACTGTCGGAGGGGCAGTACTGAGGGAGTGCTGAACTGTCGGAGGGGCAGTACAGAGGGAGCACGGCACTGTCAGAGGGGCAGTACTGAGGGAGTGCTGCACTGTCGGAGGGGCAGTACTGAGGGAATGCGGCACTGTCAGGGGGCAGTACAGAGGGAGCACGGCACTGTCAGGGGGCAGTACAGAGGGAGCACGGCACTGTCAGAGGGGCAGTACTGAGGGAGCGCTGCACTTTCAGAGGGGCAGTACTGAGGGAGCACTGCACTGTCGTAGGGGCTGTACCGAGGGAGTGCTGCACTGTCGGAGGGGCAGAACAGAGGGAGGATGGCACTGTCGGAGGAGCAGTACCGATGGAGTGCTGCACTGTTGGAGGGGCAGTACTGAGGGTGCGCCGCACTGTCGGAGGGGCAGTACTGAGGGAGCACTGCACTGTCGGAGAGGCAGTACTGAGGGAGCGCTGCACTGTCAGAGGGGCAGTACTGAGGGAGCGCTGCACTGTCACAGTTGCAGTACTGAGGGAGCACTGCATTGTCAGAGGTGCAGTACTGAGGGAGTACTGCAATGTCGGACCGGCAGTACTGATGGAACGCTGCACCGTCGGAGGCGCAGTACTGAGGGAGCGCTGAACTGTCAGAGTGGCAGTACAGAGGGAGCACAGCACTGTCAGAGTGGCAGTACTGAGGGAGCGCTGAACGGTCGGAAAGGCAGTACTGAGGGAGTGCTGCACTGTCGGAGGGGCAGTACTGAGGTAGCGCTGCCCTGTCGGAGGGGCAGTACTGAGGGAGCGCTGAACTGTCGGAGGGGCAGTATTGAGGGAGCACAGTACTGGCGGAGGGGCAGTACTGAGGGTGCGCTGCACTGTCGGAGGGGCATTACTGAGGGAGCGCTGCACTGTCGGAGGGGCAGAACTGAGGGAGCGCTGCACTTTCAGAGGGGCAGTACTGAGAGAGTACTGCACTGTCGGACGGGCAGCAGTGATGGAACGCTGCACTGTCAGAGGGGCAGTGCTGAGGGAGCGCTGCACTTTCAGAGAGGCAGTACTGAGGGAACACTGCACTGTAGGAGGGGCTGTACCGAGGGAGTGCTGCACTGTCCGAGTGGCAGTACTGAGGGAGCATTGCACTGTCGGATGGGCAGTTCTGAGAGAGCGCTGCACTGTCGGAGGGGCAGTACAGCGGGAGCACGGCTCTGTCAGAGGGGCAGTACTGAGGGAGTGCTGCACTGTCGGAGGGGCAGTACTGAGGGAGTGCGGCACTGTTGGAGGGGCAGTACTAAGGGACTGCTGCACTGTAACAGGGGCAGTACTGAGGGAGCACTGCACTGTCAGAGGGGCAGTACTGAGGGAGCGCTGCAATGTCAGAGGGGCAGTACTGAGGGAGCATTGCACTGTCGGAGGGGCAGTTCTGAGAGAGTGCTGCACTGTCGGAGGGGCAGTACAGAGGGAGCACGGCTCTGTCAGAGGGGCAGTACTGAGGGAGTGCTGCACTGTCGGAGGGGCAGTACTGAGGGAGTGCGGCTCTGTCGGAGGGGCAGTACAGAGGGAGCACGACACTGTCAGAGGGGCGGTACTGAGGGAGCGCTGAACTATCAGAGGGGCAGTACTGAGGAAGCACCGTACTGGCGGAGGGGCAGTACTGAGGGTGCGCCACCCTGTCGGAGGTGCAGTACTGAGGGAGCGCTGCTCTGTCAGAGGGGCAGTACTGAGGGAGCGCTGAACTGTTGGAGGGGCAGTACTGAGGGAGCACCATACTGGCGGACGGGCAGTACTGAGGGTGCGCCACACTGTCGGAGGGGAAGTACTGAGGGAGCGCTGCACTGGCGGAGGGGCAGTACTGAGGGAGCGCCGCACTGTCGGAGGGGCAGTACTGAGGGAGTGCTGCACTGTCGGAGGGGCAGTACTGAGGGAGCGTTGCACTGTCGTAGGGGCAGTACCAAGGGAGTGCTGCACTGTTGGAGGGGCAGTACTGAGGGAGCGCTGCACTGTCACAGGGTCTTTACTGAGGGAGCGCTGCTCTGTCAGAGAGGCAGTACGGAGGGAGCGCTACACTGTCGGAGGGGCAGTACTGAGGGAGTGCTGCACTGTCGGAGGGGCAGTACTAAGGGACTGCTGCACTGTAGCAGGGGCAGTATTGAGGGAGCACTGCACTGTCAGAGGGGCAGTACTGAGGGAGCGCTGCACTGTCGGAGGGGCAGTACTGAGGGAGTGCAGCACTGTCGGAGGGGCAGTACAGAGGGAGCACGGCACTGTCAGAGGGGCGGTACTGAGGGAGCACTGAACTGTCGGAGTGGCAGTACTGAGGAAGCACCGTACTGGCGGAGGGGCAGTACTGAGGGTGCGCCGCCCTGTCGGAGGGGCAGTACTGAGGGAGTGCTGCACTGTCGGAAGGGCAGTACTGAGGGAGCGCCGCACTGTCGGAGGGGCAGTACTGAGGGAGGGCTGCACTGTCGGAGGGGCAGGACTGAGGCAGCGCTGCACTGTCGTAGGGGCAGTACCAAGGGAGAGCTGCACTGTCGGAGGGGCAGTACTAAGGGACTGATGCTCTGTAACAGGGGCAGTACTGAGGGAGCACTGCACTGTCAGAGGGGCAGTACTGAGGGAGTGCTGCGCTGTCAGAGTGGCAGTTCTGAGAGAGCGCTGCACTGTCGGAGGGGCAGTACTGAGGGAGTGCGGCTCTGTCGGAGGGGCAGTACAGAGGGAGCACGGCACTTTCAGAGGGGCGGTACTGAGGGAGCGCTGAACTTTCGGAGGGGCAGTGCTGAGGAAGCACCGTACTGGCGGAGGGGCAGTACTGAGGGTGCACCGCCCTGTCGGAGGGGCAGTACTGAGGGAGCGCTGCTCTGTCGGAGGAGCAGTACTGAGTGAGCGCTGAACTGTCGGAGGGGCAGTACTGAGGGAGCACCGTACTGGCGGACGGGCAGTACTGAGGGTGCGCCGCACTGTCGGAGGGGCAGTACTGAGGGAGCGCTGCACTGTCGGTGGGGCAGTACTGAGGGAGTGCTGCACCGTCGGAGGGGCAGTACTGAGGGAGCGCTGCACTGTCGGAGGGGCAGTACTGAGGGAGCGCTGCACTTTCAGAGGGGCAGTACTGAGTGAACACTGCACTGTCGGAGGGGCAGTACTGAGGGAGTGCTGCACTGTCAGAGCGGCAGTACTGAGGGAGTGCTGCAATGTCGGAGAGGCAGTACTGAGGAAGCGCTGCACTGTCAGGGGGGCATTACTGAGGGAGCGCTGCTCTGTCAGAGGGGCAGTACTGAGGGAGCACTGCACTGTCAGAGGGGCAGTATGGAGGGAGCGCTACACTGTCGGAGGGGCAGTACTGAGGGAGTGCTGCACTGCAACAGGGGCAGTAATGAGGGAGCACTGCACTATCAGAGGGGCAGTGCTGAGGGAGCGCTGCACTGTCGGAGGGGCAGTACTGAGGGAGCACTGCACTGTCGGAGGGGCAGGACTGAGGGAGCGCTACACTGTCAGAGGGGCAGTATTGCAGGAGCAGGGCACTGTCGGATGGCAGTACCGAGGGAGTGCTGCACTGTCAGAGGGGCAGCACCGAGGTAGCATTGCACTGTCGGAGCGTCAGTACTGAGGGCGCGCTGCACTGTCACAGGGGCAGTACTGAGGGAGCGCTGCACTGTCGGAGGGGCAGTACTGAGGGAGCGCTGCACTGTCAGAGGGGCAGTCTTGAAGGAAGCACGGCACTGTCGGGGGGACAGTACCGAGGGAGTGCTGCTCTGTCGGATGGGGTAGTGCAGAGTGAGCACGGCACTGTCAAAGGGCCAGTACAGAGGGAGCACTGCACTGTCGGAGGGGCAGTACAGAGGGAGCACGGCACTGTCGGAGGGGCAATACTGAGGGTCACTGCACTGTCAGAGGGGCAGTACAGAGGGAGCACGGCACAGTCGGAGGGGCAATACTGAGGGTCACTGCACTGTCGGAGGGGCAGTACTGAGGAGCACGGCAATGTCACAGTGGCAGTACTGAGGGAGCACTGCACTGTCAGAGGGGCAGTAGTGAGGGAGTGCTGCACTTTCAGAGGGGCAGTACTGAGGGAGCACTGCACTGCCGTAGGGGCAGCACCGAGGGAGTGCTGCACTGTCGGAGGGGCAGCACTGAGGTAGCGCTGCACTGTCGGAGGGGCAGTACTGAGGACGCGCTGCACTGTCAGAGGGGCAGTACTGAGGGAGTGCTGCACTGTCGGAGGGGCAGTACGGAGGGAGCGCTACACTGTCAGAGGGGCAGTATTGAAAGAGCACGGCACTGTCGGAGGGGCAGTACCGAGGGAGTGCTGCACATTCGGAGGGGCAGCACCGAGGTAGCACTGCACTGTCGGAGGGGCAGTACGGAGGGAGTGCTGCACTGTCGGAGGGGCAGTACAGAAGGAGCACGGCACTGTTGGAGTGGCAGTACTTTGGTAGTGCTGCACTGTCAGAGGGGCAGTACTGAGGGAGCGAAGCACTTTCAGAGGGGCAGTACTGAGGGAGTGCTGCACTGCCGTAGGGGCAGGACCGAGGGAGTGCTGCACTGTCGGAGGGGCAGTACAGAGGGAGGACGGCACTGTTGGAGGAGCAGTACCGAGGGAGTGCTGCACTGTCGGAGGGTCAGCACTGAGGTAGCGCTGCACTGTCGGAGGGGCAGTACTGAGGGAGTGCTGAACTGTCGGAGGGGCAGTACAGAGGGAGCACGGCACTGTCAGAGGGGCAGTACTGAGGGAGTGCTGCACTGTCGGAGGGGCAGTACTGAGGGAATGCGGCACTGTCAGGGGGCAGTACAGAGGGAGCACGGCACTGTCAGGGGGCAGTACAGAGGGAGCACGGCACTGTCAGAGGGGCAGTACTGAGGGAGCGCTGCACTTTCAGAGGGGCAGTACTGAGGGAGCACTGCACTGTCGTAGGGGCAGTACCGAGGGAGTGCTGCACTGTCGGAGGGGCAGAACAGAGGGAGGACGGCACTGTCGGAGGAGCAGTACCGATGGAGTGCTGCACTGTTGGAGGGGCAGTACTGAGGGTGCGCCGCACTGTCGGAGCGGCAGTACTGAGGGAGCGCTGCTCTGTCAGAGGGGCAGTACTGAGGGAGCGCTGAACTGTTGGAGGGGCAGTACTGAGGGAGCACCATACTGGCGGACGGGCAGTACTGAGGGTGCGCCACACTGTCGGAGGGGAAGTACTGAGGGAGCGCTGCACTGGCGGAGGGGCAGTACTGAGGGAGCGCCGCACTGTCGGAGGGGCAGTACTGAGGGAGTGCTGCACTGTCGGAGGGGCAGTACTGAGGGAGCGTTGCACTGTCGTAGGGGCAGTACCAAGGGAGTGCTGCACTGTTGGAGGGGCAGTACTGAGGGAGCGCTGCACTGTCACAGGGTCTTTACTGAGGGAGCGCTGCTCTGTCAGAGAGGCAGTACGGAGGGAGCGCTACACTGTCGGAGGGGCAGTACTGAGGGAGTGCTGCACTGTCGGAGGGGCAGTACTAAGGGACTGCTGCACTGTAGCAGGGGCAGTATTGAGGGAGCACTGCACTGTCAGAGGGGCAGTACTGAGGGAGCGCTGCACTGTCGGAGGGGCAGTACTGAGGGAGTGCAGCACTGTCGGAGGGGCAGTACAGAGGGAGCACGGCACTGTCAGAGGGGCGGTACTGAGGGAGCACTGAACTGTCGGAGTGGCAGTACTGAGGAAGCACCGTACTGGCGGAGGGGCAGTACTGAGGGTGCGCCGCCCTGTCGGAGGGGCAGTACTGAGGGAGTGCTGCACTGTCGGAAGGGCAGTACTGAGGGAGCGCCGCACTGTCGGAGGGGCAGTACTGAGGGAGGGCTGCACTGTCGGAGGGGCAGGACTGAGGCAGCGCTGCACTGTCGTAGGGGCAGTACCAAGGGAGAGCTGCACTGTCGGAGGGGCAGTACTAAGGGACTGATGCTCTGTAACAGGGGCAGTACTGAGGGAGCACTGCACTGTCAGAGGGGCAGTACTGAGGGAGTGCTGCGCTGTCAGAGTGGCAGTTCTGAGAGAGCGCTGCACTGTCGGAGGGGCAGTACTGAGGGAGTGCGGCTCTGTCGGAGGGGCAGTACAGAGGGAGCACGGCACTTTCAGAGGGGCGGTACTGAGGGAGCGCTGAACTTTCGGAGGGGCAGTGCTGAGGAAGCACCGTACTGGCGGAGGGGCAGTACTGAGGGTGCACCGCCCTGTCGGAGGGGCAGTACTGAGGGAGCGCTGCTCTGTCGGAGGAGCAGTACTGAGTGAGCGCTGAACTGTCGGAGGGGCAGTACTGAGGGAGCACCGTACTGGCGGACGGGCAGTACTGAGGGTGCGCCGCACTGTCGGAGGGGCAGTACTGAGGGAGCGCTGCACTGTCGGTGGGGCAGTACTGAGGGAGTGCTGCACCGTCGGAGGGGCAGTACTGAGGGAGCGCTGCACTGTCGGAGGGGCAGTACTGAGGGAGCGCTGCACTTTCAGAGGGGCAGTACTGAGTGAACACTGCACTGTCGGAGGGGCAGTACTGAGGGAGTGCTGCACTGTCAGAGCGGCAGTACTGAGGGAGTGCTGCAATGTCGGAGAGGCAGTACTGAGGAAGCGCTGCACTGTCAGGGGGGCATTACTGAGGGAGCGCTGCTCTGTCAGAGGGGCAGTACTGAGGGAGCACTGCACTGTCAGAGGGGCAGTATGGAGGGAGCGCTACACTGTCGGAGGGGCAGTACTGAGGGAGTGCTGCACTGCAACAGGGGCAGTAATGAGGGAGCACTGCACTATCAGAGGGGCAGTGCTGAGGGAGCGCTGCACTGTCGGAGGGGCAGTACTGAGGGAGCACTGCACTGTCGGAGGGGCAGGACTGAGGGAGCGCTACACTGTCAGAGGGGCAGTATTGCAGGAGCAGGGCACTGTCGGATGGCAGTACCGAGGGAGTGCTGCACTGTCAGAGGGGCAGCACCGAGGTAGCATTGCACTGTCGGAGCGTCAGTACTGAGGGCGCGCTGCACTGTCACAGGGGCAGTACTGAGGGAGCGCTGCACTGTCGGAGGGGCAGTACTGAGGGAGCGCTGCACTGTCAGAGGGGCAGTCTTGAAGGAAGCACGGCACTGTCGGGGGGACAGTACCGAGGGAGTGCTGCTCTGTCGGATGGGGTAGTGCAGAGTGAGCACGGCACTGTCAAAGGGCCAGTACAGAGGGAGCACTGCACTGTCGGAGGGGCAGTACAGAGGGAGCACGGCACTGTCGGAGGGGCAATACTGAGGGTCACTGCACTGTCAGAGGGGCAGGACAGAGGGAGCACGGCACAGTCGGAGGGGCAATACTGAGGGTCACTGCACTGTCGGAGGGGCAGTACTGAGGAGCACGGCAATGTCACAGTGGCAGTACTGAGGGAGCACTGCACTGTCAGAGGGGCAGTAGTGAGGGAGTGCTGCACTTTCAGAGGGGCAGTACTGAGGGAGCACTGCACTGCCGTAGGGGCAGCACCGAGGGAGTGCTGCACTGTCGGAGGGGCAGCACTGAGGTAGCGCTGCACTGTCGGAGGGGCAGTACTGAGGACGCGCTGCACTGTCAGAGGGGCAGTACTGAGGGAGTGCTGCACTGTCGGAGGGGCAGTACGGAGGGAGCGCTACACTGTCAGAGGGGCAGTATTGAAAGAGCACGGCACTGTCGGAGGGGCAGTACCGAGGGAGTGCTGCACATTCGGAGGGGCAGCACCGAGGTAGCACTGCACTGTCGGAGGGGCAGTACGGAGGGAGTGCTGCACTGTCGGAGGGGCAGTACAGAAGGAGCACGGCACTGTTGGAGTGGCAGTACTTTGGTAGTGCTGCACTGTCAGAGGGGCAGTACTGAGGGAGCGAAGCACTTTCAGAGGGGCAGTACTGAGGGAGTGCTGCACTGCCGTAGGGGCAGGACCGAGGGAGTGCTGCACTGTCGGAGGGGCAGTACAGAGGGAGGACGGCACTGTTGGAGGAGCAGTACCGAGGGAGTGCTGCACTGTCGGAGGGTCAGCACTGAGGTAGCGCTGCACTGTCGGAGGGGCAGTACTGAGGGAGTGCTGAACTGTCGGAGGGGCAGTACAGAGGGAGCACGGCACTGTCAGAGGGGCAGTACTGAGGGAGTGCTGCACTGTCGGAGGGGCAGTACTGAGGGAATGCGGCACTGTCAGGGGGCAGTACAGAGGGAGCACGGCACTGTCAGGGGGCAGTACAGAGGGAGCACGGCACTGTCAGAGGGGCAGTACTGAGGGAGCGCTGCACTTTCAGAGGGGCAGTACTGAGGGAGCACTGCACTGTCGTAGGGGCAGTACCGAGGGAGTGCTGCACTGTCGGAGGGGCAGAACAGAGGGAGGACGGCACTGTCGGAGGAGCAGTACCGATGGAGTGCTGCACTGTTGGAGGGGCAGTACTGAGGGTGCGCCGCACTGTCGGAGGGGCAGTACTGAGGGAGCGCTGCACTGTCGGAGAGGCAGTACTGAGGGAGCGCTGCACTGTCAGAGGGGCAGTACTGAGGGAGCGCTGCACTGTCACAGTTGCAGTACTGAGGGAGCACTGCATTGTCAGAGGTGCAGTACTGAGGGAGTACTGCAATGTCGGACCGGCAGTACTGATGGAACGCTGCACCGTCGGAGGCGCAGTACTGAGGGAGCGCTGAACTGTCGGAGTGGCAGTACAGAGGGAGCACAGCACTGTCAGAGTGGCAGTACTGAGGGAGCGCTGAACGGTCGGAAAGGCAGTACTGAGGGAGTGCTGCACTGTCGGAGGGGCAGTACTGAGGGAGCGCTGCCCTGTCGGAGGGGCAGTACTGAGGGAGCGCTGAACTGTCGGAGGGGCAGTATTGAGGGAGCACCGTACTGGCGGAGGGGCAGTACTGAGGGTGCGCTGCACTGTCGGAGGGGCATTACTGAGGGAGCGCTGCACTGTCGGAGGGGCAGAACTGAGGGAGCGCCGCACTTTCAGAGGGGCAGTACTGAGAGAGTACTGCACTGTCGGACGGGCAGCAGTGATGGAACGCTGCACTGTCAGAGGGGCAGTGCTGAGGGAGCGCTGCACTTTCAGAGAGGCAGTACTGAGGGAACACTGCACTGTAGGAGGGGCAGTACCGAGGGAGTGCTGCACTGTCCGAGTGGCAGTACTGAGGGAGCATTGCACTGTCGGATGGGCAGTTCTGAGAGAGCGCTGCACTGTCGGAGGGGCAGTACAGCGGGAGCACGGCTCTGTCAGAGGGGCAGTACTGAGGGAGTGCTGCACTGTCGGAGGGGCAGTACTGAGGGAGTGCGGCACTGTTGGAGGGGCAATACTAAGGGACTGCTGCACTGTAACAGGGGCAGTACTGAGGGAGCACTGCACTGTCAGAGGGGCAGTACTGAGGGAGCGCTGCAATGTCAGAGGGGCAGTACTGAGGGAGCATTGCACTGTCGGAGGGGCAGTTCTGAGAGAGTGCTGCACTGTCGGAGGGGCAGTACAGAGGGAGCACGGCTCTGTCAGAGGGGCAGTACTGAGGGAGTGCTGCACTGTCGGAGGGGCAGTACTGAGGGAGTGCGGCTCTGTCGGAGGGGCAGTACAGAGGGAGCACGGCACTGTCAGAGGGGCGGTACTGAGGGAGCGCTGAACTATCAGAGGGGCAGTACTGAGGAAGCACCGTACTGGCGGAGGGGCAGTACTGAGGGTGCGCCACCCTGTCGGAGGTGCAGTACTGAGGGAGCGCTGCTCTGTCAGAGGGGCAGTACTGAGGGAGCGCTGAACTGTTGGAGGGGCAGTACTGAGGGAGCACCATACTGGCGGACGGGCAGTACTGAGGGTGCGCCACACTGTCGGAGGGGAAGTACTGAGGGAGCGCTGCACTGGCGGAGGGGCAGTACTGAGGGAGCGCCGCACTGTCGGAGGGGCAGTACTGAGGGAGTGCTGCACTGTCGGAGGGGCAGTACTGAGGGAGCGTTGCACTGTCGTAGGGGCAGTACCAAGGGAGTGCTGCACTGTTGGAGGGGCAGTACTGAGGGAGCGCTGCACTGTCACAGGGTCTTTACTGAGGGAGCGCTGCTCTGTCAGAGAGGCAGTACTGAGGGAGCGCTGCACTGTCAGAGCAGCAGTACGGAGGGAGCGCTACACTGTCGGAGGGGCAGTACTGAGGGAGTGCTGCACTGTCGGAGGGGCAGTACTAAGGGACTGCTGCACTGTAGCAGGGGCAGTATTGAGGGAGCACTGCACTGTCAGAGGGGCAGTACTGAGGGAGCGCTGCACTGTCGGAGTGGCAGTACTGAGGGAGTGCAGCACTGTCGGAGGGGCAGTACAGAGGGAGCGCTGAACTGTCGGAGTGGCAGTACTGAGGAAGCACCGTACTGGCGGAGGGGCAGTACTGAGGGTGCGCCGCCCTGTCGGAGGGGCAGTACTGAGGGAGTGCTGCACTGTCGGAAGGGCAGTACTGAGGGAGCGCCGCACTGTCGGAGGGGCAGTACTGAGGGAGTGCTGCACTGTCGGAGGGGCAGGACTGAGGCAGCGCTGCACTGTCGTAGGGGCAGTACCAAGGGAGAGCTGCACTGTCGGAGGGGCAGTACTAAGGGACTGATGCTCTGTAACAGGGGCAGTACTGAGGGAGCACTGCACTGTCAGAGGGGCAGTACTGAGGGAGCATTGCACTGTCGGAGGGGCAGTTCTGAGAGAGTGCTGCACTGTCGGAGGGGCAGTACAGAGGGAGCACGGCTCTGTCAGAGGGGCAGTACTGAGGGAGTGCTGCACTGTCGGAGGGGCAGTACTGAGGGAGTGCGGCTCTGTCGGAGGGGCAGTACAGAGGGAGCACGGCACTGTCAGAGGGGCGGTACTGAGGGAGCGCTGAACTATCAGAGGGGCAGTACTGAGGAAGCACCGTACTGGCGGAGGGGCAGTACTGAGGGTGCGCCACCCTGTCGGAGGTGCAGTACTGAGGGAGCGCTGCTCTGTCAGAGGGGCAGTACTGAGGGAGCGCTGAACTGTTGGAGGGGCAGTACTGAGGGAGCACCATACTGGCGGACGGGCAGTACTGAGGGTGCGCCACACTGTCGGAGGGGAAGTACTGAGGGAGCGCTGCACTGGCGGAGGGGCAGTACTGAGGGAGCGCCGCACTGTCGGAGGGGCAGTACTGAGGGAGTGCTGCACTGTCGGAGGGGCAGTACTGAGGGAGCGTTGCACTGTCGTAGGGGCAGTACCAAGGGAGTGCTGCACTGTTGGAGGGGCAGTACTGAGGGAGCGCTGCACTGTCACAGGGTCTTTACTGAGGGAGCGCTGCTCTGTCAGAGAGGCAGTACTGAGGGAGCGCTGCACTGTCAGAGCAGCAGTACGGAGGGAGCGCTACACTGTCGGAGGGGCAGTACTGAGGGAGTGCTGCACTGTCGGAGGGGCAGTACTAAGGGACTGCTGCACTGTAGCAGGGGCAGTATTGAGGGAGCACTGCACTGTCAGAGGGGCAGTACTGAGGGAGCGCTGCACTGTCGGAGTGGCAGTACTGAGGGAGTGCAGCACTGTCGGAGGGGCAGTACAGAGGGAGCGCTGAACTGTCGGAGTGGCAGTACTGAGGAAGCACCGTACTGGCGGAGGGGCAGTACTGAGGGTGCGCCGCCCTGTCGGAGGGGCAGTACTGAGGGAGTGCTGCACTGTCGGAAGGGCAGTACTGAGGGAGCGCCGCACTGTCGGAGGGGCAGTACTGAGGGAGTGCTGCACTGTCGGAGGGGCAGGACTGAGGCAGCGCTGCACTGTCGTAGGGGCAGTACCAAGGGAGAGCTGCACTGTCGGAGGGGCAGTACTAAGGGACTGATGCTCTGTAACAGGGGCAGTACTGAGGGAGCACTGCACTGTCAGAGGGGCAGTACTGAGGGAGTGCTGCGCTGTCAGAGTGGCAGTTCTGAGAGAGCGCTGCACTGTCGGAGGGGCAGTACTGAGGGAGTGCGGCTCTGTCGGAGGGGCAGTACAGTGGGAGCACGGCACTGTCAGAGGGGCAGTACTGAGGGAGCGCTGAACTTTCGGAGGGGCAGTGCTGAGGAAGCACCGTACTGGCGGAGGGGCAGTACTGAGGGTGCACCGCCCTGTCGGAGGGGCAGTACTGAGGGAGCGCTGCTCTGTCGGAGGGGCAGTACTGAGGGAGCGCTGAACTGTCAGAGGGGCAGTACTGAGGGAGCACCGTACTGGCGGACGGGCAGTACTGAGGGTGCGCCGCACTGTCGCAGGGGCAGTACTGAGGGAGCGCTGCACTGTCGGTGGGGCAGTACTGAGGGAGTGCTGCACCGTCGGAGGGGCAGTACTGAGGGAGCGCTGCACTGTCGGAGGGGCAGTACTGAGGGAGCGCTGCACTTTCAGAGGGGCAGTACTGAGTGAACACTGCACTGTCGGAGGGGCAGTACTGAGGGAGTGCTGCACTGTCAGGGGGGCATTACTGAGGGAGCGCTGCTCTGTCAGAGGGGCAGTACTGAGGGAGCACTGCACTGTCAGAGGGGCAGTATGGAGGGAGCGCTACACTGTCGGAGGGGCAGTACTGAGGGAGTGCTGCACTGCAACAGGGGCAGTAATGAGGGAGCACTGCACTATCAGAGGGGCAGTGCTGAGGGAGCGCTGCACTGTCGGAGGGGCAGTACTGAGGGAGCACTGCACTGTCGGAGGGGCAGGACTGAGGGAGCGCTACACTGTCAGAGGGGCAGTATTGCAGGAGCAGGGCACTGTCGGATGGCAGTACCGAGGGAGTGCTGCACTGTCAGAGGGGCAGCACCGAGGTAGCATTGCACTGTCGGAGCGTCAGTACTGAGGGCGCGCTGCACTGTCACAGGGGCAGTACTGAGGGAGCGCTGCACTGTCAGAGGGGCAGTCTTGAAGGAAGCACGGCACTGTCGGGGGGACAGTACCGAGGGAGTGCTGCTCTGTCGGATGGGGTAGTGCAGAGTGAGCACGGCACTGTCAAAGGGCCAGTACAGAGGGAGCACTGCACTGTCGGAGGGGCAGTACAGAGGGAGCACGGCACTGTCGGAGGGGCAATACTGAGGGTCACTGCACTGTCAGAGGGGCAGTACAGAGGGAGCACGGCACAGTCGGAGGGGCAATACTGAGGGTCACTGCACTGTCGGAGGGGCAGTACTGAGGGAGCACGGCAATGTCACAGTGGCAGTACTGAGGGAGCACTGCACTGTCAGAGGGGCAGTAGTGAGGGAGTGCTGCACTGTCGGAGGGGCAGTACTGAGGGAGCGCTGAACTGTCAGAGGGGCAGTACTGAGGGAGCGCTGCACTGTCAGAGGGACA
Organism: Somniosus microcephalus; assembly: GCF_052327205.1. Classification (NCBI taxonomy): domain Eukaryota; kingdom Metazoa; phylum Chordata; class Chondrichthyes; order Squaliformes; family Somniosidae; genus Somniosus; species Somniosus microcephalus. The sequence continues at coordinate 8,297,302 of NC_141001.1, read as the reverse complement.
ATACTGAGGGCATTGCACTGTTGGAGGGGCAGTACTGTGGGAGCACGGCACTGTCACAGGGGCAGTACAGAGGGAGTACTGCACTGTCGGAGGGCCAGTACTGATGGAACGCTGCAATGTCAGAGGCGCAGTACTGAGGGAGCGCTGCACTTTCAGAGGGGCAGTTCTGAGAGAACACTGCACTGTCGGAGGGGCAGTACCGAGGGAGTGCTGCACTGTCAGAGGGGCAGTACTGAGGGAGCGCTGCACTGTCGGAGGGGCAGTACTGAGGGAGCACGGCTCTGTCAGAGGGGCAGTACTGAGGGAGTGCTGCACTGTCGGAGGGGCAGTACTGAGGGAGTGCGGCACTGTCGGAGGGGCAGTACAGAGGGAGCACGGCAGTGTCAGAGGGGCGGTACTGAGGGAGCGCTGAACTGTTGGAGGGGTAGTACTGAGGAAGCACCGTACTGGCGGAGGGGCAGTCCTGAGGGTGCGCCGCCCTGTCGGAGGGGCAGTACTGAGGGAGCGCTGCTCTGTCAGAGGGGCAGTACTGAGGGAGCGCTGCACTGTCGGAGGGGCAGTACTGAGGGAGCGCCGCACTGTTGGAGGGGCAGTACTGAGGGAGTGCTGCACTGTCGGAGGGGCAGTACTGAGGGAGCGCTGCACTTTCAGAGGGGCAGTACTGAGTGAACGCTGCACTGTCGGAGGGGCAGTACTGAGGGAGTGCTGCACTCTCAGAGCGGCAGTACTGAGGGAGCGCTGCACTGTCAGAGGGACAATACTGAGGGCACTGCACTGTTGGAGGGGCAGTACTGTGGGAGTACGGCACTGTCACAGGGGCAGTACAGAGGGAGCACTGCATGGTCAGAGGGGCAGTACAGAGGGAGTACTGCACTGTCGGAGGGGCAGTTCTGATGGAACGCTGCAATGTCAGAGGGGTAGTACTGATGGAGCGTTGCACTTTCAGAGGGGCAGTACTGAGGGAGCGCCGCCCTGTCGGAGGGGCGGTACTGAGGGAGCGCTACTCTGTCAGAGGGGCAGTACTGAGGGAGCGCTGCACTGTCGGAGGGGCAGTACTGAGGGAGCGCTGCACTGTCGGAGGGGCAGTACTGAGGGAGCGCCGCACTTTCAGAGGGGCAGTACTGAGTGAACGCTGCACTGTCGGAGGGGCAGTACTGAGGGAGTGCTGCACTGTCAGAGCGGCAGTACTGAGGGAGCGCTGCACTGTCAGAGGGACAATACTGAGGGCACTGCACTGTTGGAGGAGCAGTACTGTGGGAGCACGGCACTGTCACAGGGGCAGCACAGAGGGAGCACTGCATTGTCAGAGGGGCAGTACAGAGGGAGTACTGCACTGTCGGAGGGGCAGTACTGATGGAACGCTGCAATGTCAGAGGGGCAGTACTGAGGGAGCGTTGCACTTTCAGAGGGGCAGTACTGAGAGAACACTGCACTGTCGGAGGGGCAGTACCGGGGAGTGCTGCACTGTCAGAGGGGCAGTACTGAGGGAGCACGGCTCTGTCAGAGGGGCAGTACTGAGGGAGTGCTGCACTGTCGGAGGGGCAGTACTGTGGGAGTGCGGCACTGTCGGAGGGGCAGTACAGAGGGAGCACGGCACTGTCAGAGGGGCGGTACTGAGGGAGCGCTGAACTGTTGGAGGGGCAGTACTGAGGAAGCACCGTACTGGCGGAGGGGCAGTCCTGAGGGTGCGCCGCCCTGTCGGAGGGGCAGTACTGAGGGAGCGCTGCTCTGTCAGAGGGGCAGTACTGAGGGAGCGCTGCACTGTCGGAGGGGCAGTACTGAGGGAGCGTCGCACTGTTGGAGGGGCAGTACTGAGGGAGTGCTGCACTGTCGGAGGGGCAGTACTGAGGGAGTGCTGCACTCTCAGAGCGGCAGTACTGAGGGAGCGCTGCACTGTCAGAGGGACAATACTGAGGGCACTGCACTGTTGGAGGGGCAGTACTGTGGGAGCACGGCACTGTCACAGGGGCAGTACAGAGGGAGCACTGCATGGTCAGAGGGGCAGTACAGAGGGAGCGCTGCTCTGTCGGAGGGGCAGTACTGAGGGAGCGCTGAACTGTCGGAGGGGCAGTACTGAGGGAGCACCGTACTGGCGGAGGGGCAGTACTGAGGGTGCGCCGCACTGTCGGAGGGGCAGTACTGAGGGAGCGCTGCACTGTCAGAGGGGCAGTACTGAGGGAGCGCCGCACTGTCGGAGGGGCAGTACTGAGGGAGTGCTGCACTATTGGAGGGGCAGTACTGAGGGAGTGCTGCAATGTCGGAGGGGCAGTACTGAGGGAGCGCTGCACTGTCACAGGGGCATCACTGAGGGAGCGCTGCTCTGTCAGCGGGGCAGTACTGAGGGAGCACTGCACTGTCAGAGGGGCAGTACGGAGGGAGCGCTACACTGTCGGGGGGCAGTACTGAGGGAGTGCTGCACTGTCGGAGGGCAGTACTAAGGGACTGCTGCACTGTAACAGGGGCAGTACTGAGGGAGCACTGCACTGTTAGAGGGGCAGTACTGAGGGAGCGCTGCACTGTCAGAGAGGCTGTACTGAGGGAGGGCTGCACTGTCGGAGGGGCAGTACTGAGGGAGCGCTAAACATTCAGAGGGGCAGTATTGCAGGAACACGGCACTGTCGGAGGGGCAGTACCAAGGGAGTGCTGCACTGTCAGAGGGGCAGCACCGAGGTAGCATTGCACTGTCGGAGGGGCAGTACTGAGAGGGCGCTGCACTGTCGGCAGCGCAGCACTGAGGGAGTGCTGCAATGTCGGAGCGGCAGTACTGAGGGAGCGCTGCACTGTCACAGGGGCAGTACTGAGGGAGCGCTGCACTGTCAGAGGGGCAGTACTGAGGGAGTGCTACACTGTCAGAGGGGCAGTCTTGAAGGAAGCATGGCACTGTCGGAGGGGCAGTACCGAGGGAGTGCTGCTCTGTCGGATGGGGCAGTACAGAGGGAGCACGGCACTGTCGGATGGGCAATACTGAGGGTCACTGCACTGTGTGAGGGGCAGTGCTGAGGGAGCACGGCAATGTCACAGTGGCAGTACTAAGGGAGCACGGCACTATCAGAGGGGCAGTAGTGAGGGAGTGCTGCACTGTCGGAGGGGCAGTACAGAGGGAGCACTGCATTGTCAGAGGGGCAGTACTGAGGGAGTGCTGCACTGTCGGAGGGGCAGTACTGATGGAACGCTGCACTGTCAGAGGGGCAGTACTGAGGTAGCGTTGCACTTTCAGAGGGGCAGTACTGAGAGAACACTGCACTGTCGGAGTGGCAGTACCGAGGGAGTGCTGCACTGTCAGAGGGGCAATACTGAGGGAGCATTGCACTGTCGGAGGGGCAGTACTGAGGGAGCGCTGCACTGTTACAGCGGCAGTACTGAGGGAGCACTGCACTGTCAGAGGGGCAGTCCTGAGGGAGTGCTGCACTGTCGGAGGGGCAGTACTGAGGGAGTGCTGCACTGTCGGATGGGCAGTACAGAGGGAACACTGCACTGTCGGAGGGGCAGTACTGAGGGAGTGCTGCACTGTCGGACGGGCAGTACTTAGGGAGTGCGGCACTGTCGGAGGAGCAGTACAGAGGGAGCACGGCACTGTCAGAGGGGCAGTAATGAGGGAGCGCTGAACTGTCGGAGGGGCAGTACTGAGGGAGCACCGTACTGGAGGAGGGGCAGTACTGAGGGTGCGCCGCCCTGTCGGAGGGGCAGTACTGAGGGAGCGCTGCACTGTCGGAGGGGCAGTACTGAGGGAGCACTGCACTGTCAGAGGGTCAATACTGAGGGAGTGCTGCACTGTCAGAGGGGCAGTACTGAGGGAGCGCTACACTGTCAGAGGGGCAGTACTGAGGGAGCGCTGCACTGTCAAAGGGGCAGTACTGAGGGAGTGCTGCACTTTCAGAGGGGCAGTACTGAAGGAGCACTGCACTGTCGTAGGGGCAGTACCAAGGGAGTGCTGCACTGTCGGAGGGGCATTACAGAGGGAGCACGGCACTGTCGGAGGAGCAGTACAGAGGGAGCACGGCACTGTTGGAGTGGCAGTACTGAGGGAGCGCTGAACTGTCGGAGCGGCAGTACTGAGGGAGGGCTGAACTGTCGGAGGGGCAGTACTGAAGGAGCACCGTACTGGCGGAGGGGCAGTACTGAGGGTGTGCCACACTGTCGGAGGGGCAGTACTGAGGGAGCGCTGCACTGTCGGAGGGGCAGTACTGAGGGAGCACTGCACTGTCAGAGGGGCAGTACTGAGGGAGTGCTGCACTGTCGGAGGGGCAGTACTGAGGGAGCGCTGCACTGTCAGAGGGGCAGTACTGAGGGAGCGCTGCACTGTCAAAGGGGCAGTACTGAGGGAGAGCTGCACTTTCAGAGGTGCAGTACTGAGGGAGCACTGCACTGTCGTAGGGGCAGTACCAAGGGAGTGCTGGACTGTCGGAGAGGCATTACAGAGGGAGCATGGCTCTGTCAGAGGGGCAGTACTGAGGGAGTGCTGCACTGTCGGAGAGGCATTACAGAGGGAGCACGGCACTGTCGGAGGAGCAGTACAGAGGGAGCACGGCACTTTTGGAGTGGCAGTACTGAGGGAGCGCTGAACTGTCGGAGGGGCAGTACTGAGGGAGCACCGTACTGGTGGAGGGGCAGTTCTGAGGGTGCGCCGCCCTGTGGGAGGGGCAGTAGTGAGGGAGCGCTGCTCTGTCAGAGGGGCAGTACTGAGGGAGCAC